>NW_027663527.1:0-242000 GCF_964034855.1 Anser brachyrhynchus | reverse complement strand
GTGCCAGTGCAATCTGTGGACTCACTGCACTGCATCCCCAGTGGTGCCAGTGCAATCTCTGGACTCACTGCACTGCATCCCCAGTGGTGCCAGTGCACTCTCTGGAGTCACTGCACTGCATGCCCAGTGGTACCAGTGCACTCTCTGGAGTCACTGAAGTGCATCCCCAGTGGTGCCAGTGTACTCTCTGGACTCACTGCAGTGCATCCCCAGTGGTGCCAGTGCACTCTCTGGACTCACTGCAGTGCATCCCCAGTGGTGCCAGTGCACTCTCTGGACTCACTGCAGTGCATCCACAGTGGTGCCAGTGCACTCTCTGGACTCACTGCAGTGCATCCCCGTAGGTGCCAGTGCACTCTCTGGACTCACTGCAGTGCATCCCCAGTGGTGCCAGTGCACTCTCTGGACTCACTGAAGTGCATTCTCAGTGGTGCCAGTGCACTCTCTGGACTCACTGCACTGCATCCCCAGTGGTGCCAGTACACTCACAGGAATGACTGCACTGCATCCCAGTGGAGCCAGTGCGCTCTCTGGACTCACTGCACTGCATCCCCATTGGTGCCAGTGCATTCTCTGGACTCACCGCACTGCACCCTGAGTGGTGCCAGTGCACTCTCTGGACTCACTGCAGTGCATCCCCAGTGGTGCCAGTGCACTCTCTGGACTCACTGTACTGCATCCCCAGTGTTGCCAGTGCACTCTCTGGAGTAACTGCAGTGCATCCCCAGTGGTGCCAAAGCACTCTCTGGACTCCCGGCACCGCATCCCAAGTGGTGCCAGTGCACTCTCTGGGCTCACTGCAGTGCATCCCCAGTGGTGCCAGTGCACTCTCTTGACTCACTGCACTGCATCCCCAGTGGTGCCAGTGTACTCACTGGACTCACTGCACTGCATTCCCCAGTGGTGCTAGTGCACTCTCTGGACTCACTGCAGTGCATCCCCAGTGGTGCCAGTGCACTCTCTGGACTCACTGAAGTGCATTCTCAGTGGTTCCAGTGCACTCTGTGGACTCACTGCAGTGCATCCCCAGTGGTGCCAGTGCGCTCTCTGGACTCACTGCAGTGCATCCCCAGTGGTGCCTGTGCACTCTCTGGACTCACTGCACTGCATCCCCAGTGGTGCCAGTGCACTCTCTGGACTCACTGCACTGCATCCCCAGTGGTGCCAGTGCACTCTCTGGACTCACTGCAGTGCATCCCCAGTGGTGCCAGTGCACTCTCTGGACTCACTGCACTGCATCCCCAGTGGTGCCACTGCACTCTCTGGACTCACTGCAGTGCATCCCCATTGGTGCCAGTGCACTCTCTGGACTCACTGCAGTGCATCTCCACTGCTGCCAGTGCACTCTCTGGACTCACAGCAGTGCATCCCCAGTGGTGCCAGTGCACTCTCTGGACTCACTGCAGTGCCTCCCCAGTGGTGCCAGTGCACTCACTGGACTCACTGCACTGCATCCCAAGTTGTACCAGTGCACTCTCTGGACTCACTGCACTGCATCCCCAGTGGTGCCAGTGCACTCTCTGGACTCACTGCACTGCATCCCCAGTGGTGCCAGTGCACTCACTGGACTCACTGTACTGCATTCCCAGTGGTGCTAGTGCACTCTCTGGACTCACTGCAGTGCATCCCCAGTGGTGCCAGTGCACTCTTTGGACTCACTGAAGTGCATTCTCAGTGGTGCCAGTGCACTCTCTGGACTCACTGCACTGCATCCCCAGTGGTGCCAGTGCACTCTCTGGACTCACTGAAGTGCGTTCTCAGTGGTGCCAGTGCACTCTCTGGACTCACTGCAGTGCATCCCCAGTGGTGCCAGTACACTCACTGGACTCACTGCACTGCATCCCCAGTGGTGCCAGTGCACTCTCTGGACTCACTGCACTGCATCCCCAGTAGTGCCAGTGCACTCTCTGGACTCACTGCACTGCATCCCCAGTGCTGCCTGTGCACTCTCTGGACTCACTGCACTGCATCCCCAGTGGTGCCAGTGCAATCTCTGGACTCACTGCACTGCATCCCCAGTGGTGCCAGTGCACACTCTGGACTCACTGCACTGCATCCCCAGTGGTGCCAGTGCACTCTCTGGACTCACTGCACTGCAACCCCAGTGTTGCCAGTGCACTCTCTGGACTCACTGCACTGCATCCCCAGTGGTGCCAGTGCACTCTCTGGACTCACTGAACTGCATCCCCAGTGGTGCCAGTGCACTCTCTGGACTCACTGAAGTGCATCCCCAGTGGTGCCAGTGCACTCTCTGGACTCACTGCACTGCATCCCCAGTGGTGCTAGTGCACTCTGTGGACTCACTGCAGTGCATCCCCAGTGGTGCTAGTGCACTCTCTGGACTCACTGCAGTGCATCCCCAGTGGTGCCAGTGCACTCTCTGGACTCACTGCACTGCATCCCCAGTGGTGCCAGTGCACTCTCTGGTCTCACCGCACCGCATCCCCAGTGGTGCCAGTGCACTCTCTGGACTCACTGCAGTGCATCCCCAGTGGTGCCAGTGCACTCTCTGGACTCACTGCACTGCATCCCCAGTGGTGCCAGTGCACTCTCTGGACTCCCGGCACCGCATCCCCAGTGGTGCCAGTGCACTCTCTGGGCTCACTGCTGTGCATCCCCAGTGGTGCCAGTGCACTCTCTTGACTCACTGCACTGCATCCCCAGTGGTGCCAGTGCACTCACTGGATTCAATGCACTGCATCCCCAGTGGTGCTAGTGCACTCTCTGGACTCACTGCACTGCATCCCCAGTGGTACCAGTGCACTCTCTGGACTCACTGAAGTGCATTCTCAGTGGTGCCAGTGCACTCTCTGGACTCACTGCACCGCATCCCCAGTGGTGCCAGTGCACTCTCTGGACTCCCGGCACCGCATCCCCAGTGGTGCCAGTGCACTCTCTGGGCTCACTGCTGTGCATCCCCAGTGGTGCCAGTGCACTCTCTTGACTCACTGCACTGCATCCCCAGTGGTGCCAGTGCACTCTCTGGACTCACTGCACTGCATCCCCAGTGGTGCCAGTGCACTCTCTGGACTCCCGGCAACACATCCCCGGTGGTGCCAGTGCACTCTCTGGACTCACTGCACTGCATCCCCAGTGGTGCCAGAGCACTCTCTGGACTCACTGCAGTGCATCCCCAGTGGTGCTAGTGCACTCTCTGGACTCACTGCACTGCATCCCCAGTGGTGCCAGTGCACTCTCTGGACTCACTGCACTGCATCCCCAGTGGTGCCAGTGCACTCTCTGGACTCCCGGCACCGCATCCCCAGTGGTGCCAGTGCACTCTCTGGGCTCACTGCAGTGCATCCCCAGTGGTGCCAGTGCACTCTCTTGACTCACTGCACTGCATCCCCATTGGTGCCAGTGTACTCACTGGACTCACTGCACTGCATTCCCCAGTGGTGCTAGTGCACTCTGTGGACTCACTGCAGTGCATCCCCAGTGGTGCCAGTGCACTCTCTGGACTCACTGCAGTGCATCCCCAGTGGTGCCAGTACACTCACTGGACTCACTGCACTGCATCCCCAGTGGTGCCAGTGCACTCTCTGGACTCACTGCACTGCATCCCCAGTAGTGCCAGTGCACTCTCTGGACTCACTGCACTGCATCCCCAGTGCTGCCTGTGCACTCTCTGGACTCACTGCACTGCATCCCCAGTGGTGCCAGTGCAATCTCTGGACTCACTGCACTGCATCCCCAGTGGTGCCAGTGCACACTCTGGACTCACTGCACTGCATCCCCAGTGGTGCCAGTGCACTCTCTGGACTCACTGCACTGCAACCCCAGTGGTGCCAGTGCACTCTCTGGACTCACTGCACTGCATCCCCAGTGGTGCCAGTGCACTCTCTGGACTCACTGAACTGCATCCCCAGTGGTGCCAGTGCACTCTCTGGACTCACTGAAGTGCATCCCCAGTGGTGCCAGTGCACTCTCTGGACTCACTGCACTGCATCCCCAGTGGTGCTAGTGCACTCTGTGGACTCACTGCAGTGCATCCCCAGTGGTGCTAGTGCACTCTCTGGACTCACTGCACTGCATCCCCAGTGGTGCCAGTGCACTCTCTGGACTCACTGCACTGCATCCCCAGTGGTGCCAGTGCACTCTCTGGACTCACTGCAGTGCATCCCCAGTGGTGCCAGTACACTCACTGGACTGACTGCACTGCATCCCCAGTGGTGCCAGTGCACTCTCTGGTCTCACCGCACCGCATCCCCAGTGGTGCCAGTGCACTCTCTGGACTCACTGCAGTGCATCCCCAGTGGTGCCAGTGCACTCTCTGGACTCACTGCACTGCATCCCCAGTGGTGCCAGTGCACTCTCTGGACTCCCGGCACCGCATCCCCAGTGGTGCCAGTGCACTCTCTGGGCTCACTGCTGTGCATCCCCAGTGGTGCCAGTGCACTCTCTTGACTCACTGCACTGCATCCCCAGTGGTGCCAGTGCACTCACTGGATTCACTGCACTGCATCCCCAGTGGTGCTAGTGCACTCTCTGGACTCACTGCACTGCATCCCCAGTGGTACCAGTGCACTCTCTGGACTCACTGAAGTGCATTCTCAGTGGTGCCAGTGCACTCTCTGGACTCACTGCACCGCATCCCCAGTGGTGCCAGTGCACTCTCTGGACTCCCGGCACCGCATCCCCAGTGGTGCCAGTGCACTCTCTGGGCTCACTGCTGTGCATCCCCAGTGGTGCCAGTGCACTCTCTTGACTCACTGCACTGCATCCCCAGTGGTGCCAGTGCACTCTCTGGACTCACTGCACTGCATCCCCAGTGGTGCCAGTGCACTCTCTGGACTCCCGGCAACACATCCCCGGTGGTGCCAGTGCACTCTCTGGACTCACTGCACTGCATCCCCAGTGGTGCCAGAGCACTCTCTGGACTCACTGCAGTGCATCCCCAGTGGTGCTAGTGCACTCTCTGGACTCACTGCACTGCATCCCCAGTGGTGCCAGTGCACTCTCTGGACTCACTGCACTGCATCCCCAGTGGTGCCAGTGCACTCTCTGGACTCCCGGCACCGCATCCCCAGTGGTGCCAGTGCACTCTCTGGGCTCACTGCAGTGCATCCCCAGTGGTGCCAGTGCACTCTCTTGACTCACTGCACTGCATCCCCATTGGTGCCAGTGTACTCACTGGACTCACTGCACTGCATTCCCCAGTGGTGCTAGTGCACTCTGTGGACTCACTGCAGTGCATCCCCAGTGGTGCCAGTGCACTCTCTGGACTCACTGAAGTGCATTCTCAGTGGTTCCAGTACAGTCTGTGGACTCACTGCACTGCATCCCCAGTGGTGCCAGTGCACTCTCTGGACTCCCGGCAACACATCCCCGGTGGTGCCAGTGCACTCTCTGGACTCACTGCACTGCATCCCCAGTGGTGCCAGAGCACTCTCTGGACTCACTGCAGTGCATCCCCAGTGGTGCTAGTGCACTCTCTGGACTCACTGCACTGCATCCCCAGTGGTGCCAGTGCACTCTCTGGACTCACTGCACTGCATCCCCAGTGGTGCCAGTGCACTCTCTGGACTCCCGGCACCGCATCCCCAGTGGTGCCAGTGCACTCTCTGGGCTCACTGCAGTGCATCCCCAGTGGTGCCAGTGCACTCTCTTGACTCACTGCACTGCATCCCCATTGGTGCCAGTGTACTCACTGGACTCACTGCACTGCATTCCCCAGTGGTGCTAGTGCACTCTCTGGACTCACTGCAGTGCATCCCCAGTGGTGCCAGTGCACTCTCTGGACTCACGGAAGTGCATTCTCAGTGGTTCCAGTGCACTCTGTGGACTCACTGCAGTGCATCCCCAGTGGTGCCAGTGCGCTCTCTGGACTCACTGCAGTGCATCCCCAGTGGTGCCAGTGCACTCTCTCGAGTCACTGCACTGCATCCCCAGTGCTGCCAGTGCACTCTCTGGACTCACAGCAGTGCATCCCCAGTGGTGCCAGTGCACTCTCTGGACTCACTGCACTGCATCCCCAGTGGTGCCACTGCACTCTCTGGACTCACTGCAGTGCATCCCCAGTGGTGCCAGTGCACTCTCTGGACTCACTGCAGTGCATCTCCACTGCTGCCAGTGCACTCTCTGGACTCACAGCAGTGCATCCCCAGTGGTGCCAGTGCACTCTCTGGACTCACTGCACTGCATCCCCAGTGGTGCCAATGCACTCTCTGGACTCACTGCACTGCATCCCCAGTGGTGCCAGTGCACTCTCTGGACTCACTGCACTGCATCCCAAGTGGCGCCAGTGCACTCTCTGGACTCACTGCAGTGCATCCCCAGTGGTGCCAGTGCACTCTCTCGAATCACTGCACTACATCCCCAGTGGTGCCAGTGCGCTCACTGGACTCACTGTACTGCATCATCAGTGGTGCCAGTGCACTCTCTGGAGTGACTGCAGTGCATCCCCAGTGGTGCCAGTGCACTCTCTGGACTCACTGTACTGCATTCCCAGTGGTGCTAGTGCACTCTCTGGACTCACTGCAGTGCATCCCCAGTGGTGCCAGTGCACTCTTTGGACTCACTGAAGTGCATTCTCAGTGGTGCCAGTGCACTCTCTGGACTCACTGCACCGCATCCCCAGTGGTGCCAGTGCACTCTCTGGACTCCCGGCACCGCATCCCCAGTGGTGCCAGTGCACTCTCTGGGCTCACTGCTGTGCATCCCCAGTGGTGCCAGTGCACTCTCTTGACTCACTGCACTGCATCCCCAGTGGTGCCAGTGCACTCTCTGGACTCACTGCACTGCATCCCCAGTGGTGCCAGTGCACTCTCTGGACTCCCGGCAACACATCCCCGGTGGTGCCAGTGCACTCTCTGGACTCACTGCACTGCATCCCCAGTGGTGCCAGTGCACTCTCTGGACTCAGTGCACTGCATCCCCAGTGGTGCCAGTGCAATCTCTGGACTCACTGTAGTGCATCCCCAGTGGTGCCAGTGCACTCTCTGGACTCACTGCAGTGCATCCCCAGTGGTGCCAGTGCACTCTCTGGACTCACTGTACTGCATCACCAGTGGTGCCAGTGCACTCTCTGGACTCACTAAACTGCATCCCCAGTGGTGCCAGTGCACTCTCTGGACTCACTGCACTGCAGCCCCGGTGGTGCCAGTGCAATCTCTGGACTCACTGCACAGCATCCCCAGTGGTGCCAGTGCACTCTCTGGACTCACTGCACTGCATCCCCAGTGGTGCCAGTGCACTCTCTGGAGTCACTGAAGTGCATCCCCAGTGGTGCCAGTGCACTCTCTGGACTCACTGCACTGCATCCTCTGTGCTGCCAGTGCACTCTCTGGACTCACTGCACTGCATCCCCAGTGGTGCCAGTGCAATCTCTGGACTCACTGTAGTGCATCCCCAGTGGTGCCAGTGCACTCTCTGGACTCACTGCAGTGCATCCCAAGTGGTGCCAGTGCACTCTCTGGACTCACTGTACGGAATCCCCAGTGGTGCCAGTGCACTCTCTGGACTCACTGCACTGCATCCCCAGTGGTGCCAGTGCACTCTCTGGACTCACTGCACTGCAGCCCCAGTGGTGCCAGTGCAATCTGTGGACTCACTGCACTGCATCCCCAGTGGTGCCAGTGCACTCTCTGGAGTCACTGAAGTGCATCCCCAGTGGTGCCAGTGCACTCTCTGGAGTCACTGCACTGCATGCCCAGTGGTACCAGTGCACTCTCTGGAGTCACTGAAGTGCATCCCCAGTGGTGCCAGTGTACTCTCTGGACTCACTGCAGTGCATCCCCAGTGGTGCCAGTGCACTCTCTGGACTCACTGCAGTGCATCCCCAGTGGTGCCAGTGCACTCTCTGGACTCACTGCACTGCATCCCCAGTGGTGCCAGTGCACTCTCTGGACTCACTGCAGTGCATCCCCGTAGGTGCCAGTGCACTCTCTGGACTCACTGCAGTGCATCCCCAGTGGTGCCAGTGCACTCTCTGGACTCACTGAAGTGCATTCTCAGTGGTGCCAGTGCACTCTCTGGACTCACTGCACTGCATCCCCAGTGGTGCCAGTACACTCACAGGAATGACTGCACTGCATCCCAGTGGAGCCAGTGCGCTCTCTGGACTCACTGCACTGCATCCCCAGTGGTGCCAGTGCATTCTCTGGACTCACCGCACTGCACCCTGAGTGGTGCCAGTGCACTCTCTGGACTCACTGCAGTGCATCCCCAGTGGTGCCAGTGCACTCTCTGGACTCACTGTACTGCATCCCCAGTGTTGCCAGTGCACTCTCTGGAGTAACTGCAGTGCATCCCCAGTGGTGCCAAAGCACTCTCTGGACTCCCGGCACCGCATCCCAAGTGGTGCCAGTGCACTCTCTGGGCTCACTGCAGTGCATCCCCAGTGGTGCCAGTGCACTCTCTTGACTCACTGCACTGCATCCCCAGTGGTGCCAGTGTACTCACTGGACTCACTGCACTGCATTCCCCAGTGGTGCTAGTGCACTCTCTGGACTCACTGCAGTGCATCCCCAGTGGTGCCAGTGCACTCTCTGGACTCACTGAAGTGCATTCTCAGTGGTTCCAGTGCACTCTGTGGACTCACTGCAGTGCATCCCCAGTGGTGCCAGTGCGCTCTCTGGACTCACTGCACTGCATCCCCAGTGGTGCCTGTGCACTCTCTGGACTCACTGCACTGCATCCCCAGTGGTGCCAGTGCACTCTCTGGACTCACTGCACTGCATCCCCAGTGGTGCCAGTGCACTCTCTGGACTCACTGCAGTGCATCCCCAGTGGTGCCAGTGCACTCTCTGGACTCACTGCACTGCATCCCCAGTGGTGCCACTGCACTCTCTGGACTCACTGCACTGCATCCCCAGTGGTGCCAGTGCACTCTCTGGACTCACTGCAGTGCATCTCCACTGCTGCCAGTGCACTCTCTGGACTCACAGCAGTGCATCCCCAGTGGTGCCAGTGCACTCTCTGGACTCACTGCAGTGCATCCCCAGTGGTGCCAGTGCACTCACTGGACTCACTGCACTGCATCCCAAGTTGTACCAGTGCACTCTCTGGACTCACTGCACTGCATCCCCAGTGGTGCCAGTGCACTCTCTGGACTCACTGCACTGCATCCCCAGTGGTGCCAGTGCACTCACTGGACTCACTGTACTGCATTCCCAGTGGTGCTAGTGCACTCTCTGGACTCACTGCAGTGCATCCCCAGTGGTGCCAGTGCACTCTTTGGACTCACTGAAGTGCATTCTCAGTGGTGGAGTGCACTCTCTGGACTCACTGCACTGCATCCCCAGTGGTGCCAGTGCACTCTCTGGACTCACTGAAGTGCGTTCTCAGTGGTGCCAGTGCACTCTCTGGACTCACTGCAGTGCATCCCCAGTGGTGCCAGTACACTCACTGGACTCACTGCACTGCATCCCCAGTGGTGCCAGTGCACTCTCTGGACTCACTGCACTGCATCCCCAGTAGTGCCAGTGCACTCTCTGGACTCACTGCACTGCATCCCCAGTGCTGCCTGTGCACTCTCTGGACTCACTGCACTGCATCCCCAGTGGTGCCAGTGCAATCTCTGGACTCACTGCACTGCATCCCCAGTGGTGCCAGTGCACACTCTGGACTCACTGCACTGCATCCCCAGTGGTGCCAGTGCACTCTCTGGACTCACTGCACTGCAACCCCAGTGTTGCCAGTGCACTCTCTGGACTCACTGCACTGCATCCCCAGTGGTGCCAGTGCACTCTCTGGACTCACTGAACTGCATCCCCAGTGGTGCCAGTGCACTCTCTGGACTCACTGAAGTGCATCCCCAGTGGTGCCAGTGCACTCTCTGGACTCACTGCACTGCATCCCCAGTGGTGCTAGTGCACTCTGTGGACTCACTGCAGTGCATCCCCAGTGGTGCTAGTGCACTCTCTGGACTCACTGCAGTGCATCCCCAGTGGTGCCAGTGCACTCTCTGGACTCACTGCACTGCATCCCCAGTGGTGCCAGTGCACTCTCTGGACTCACTGCAGTGCATCCCCAGTGGTGCCAGTACACTCACTGGACTGACTGCACTGCATCCCCAGTGGTGCCAGTGCACTCTCTGGTCTCACAGCACCGCATCCCCAGTGGTGCCAGTGCACTCTCTGGACTCACTGCAGTGCATCCCCAGTGGTGCCAGTGCACTCTCTGGACTCACTGCACTGCATCCCCAGTGGTGCCAGTGCACTCTCTGGACTCCCGGCACCGCATCCCCAGTGGTGCCAGTGCACTCTCTGGGCTCACTGCTGTGCATCCCCAGTGGTGCCAGTGCACTCTCTTGACTCACTGCACTGCATCCCCAGTGGTGCCAGTGCACTCACTGGATTCAATGCACTGCATCCCCAGTGGTGCTAGTGCACTCTCTGGACTCACTGCACTGCATCCCCAGTGGTACCAGTGCACTCTCTGGACTCACTGAAGTGCATTCTCAGTGGTGCCAGTGCACTCTCTGGACTCACTGCACCGCATCCCCAGTGGTGCCAGTGCACTCTCTGGACTCCCGGCACCGCATCCCCAGTGGTGCCAGTGCACTCTCTGGGCTCACTGCTGTGCATCCCCAGTGGTGCCAGTGCACTCTCTTGACTCACTGCACTGCATCCCCAGTGGTGCCAGTGCACTCTCTGGACTCACTGCACTGCATCCCCAGTGGTGCCAGTGCACTCTCTGGACTCCCGGCAACACATCCCCGGTGGTGCCAGTGCACTCTCTGGACTCACTGCACTGCATCCCCAGTGGTGCCAGAGCACTCTCTGGACTCACTGCAGTGCATCCCCAGTGGTGCTAGTGCACTCTCTGGACTCACTGCACTGCATCCCCAGTGGTGCCAGTGCACTCTCTGGACT
The DNA here is from genome assembly GCF_964034855.1 of Anser brachyrhynchus. Classification (NCBI taxonomy): domain Eukaryota; kingdom Metazoa; phylum Chordata; class Aves; order Anseriformes; family Anatidae; genus Anser; species Anser brachyrhynchus. The sequence goes on along the minus strand of NW_027663527.1, from coordinate 231,183 downwards.
CACTGCACTGCATCCCCAGTGGTGCCAGTGCACTCTCTGGACTCCCGGCACCGCATCCCCAGTGGTGCCAGTGCACTCTCTGGGCTCACTGCAGTGCATCCCCAGTGGTGCCAGTGCACTCTCTTGACTCACTGCACTGCATCCCCATTGGTGCCAGTGTACTCACTGGACTCACTGCACTGCATTCCCCAGTGGTGCTAGTGCACTCTGTGGACTCACTGCAGTGCATCCCCAGTGGTGCCAGTGCACTCTCTGGACTCACTGCAGTGCATCCCCAGTGGTGCCAGTACACTCACTGGACTCACTGCACTGCATCCCCAGTGGTGCCAGTGCACTCTCTGGACTCAATGCACTGCATCCCCAGTAGTGCCAGTGCACTCTCTGGACTCACTGCACTGCATCCCCAGTGCTGCCTGTGCACTCTCTGGACTCACTGCACTGCATCCCCAGTGGTGCCAGTGCAATCTCTGGACTCACTGCACTGCATCCCCAGTGGTGCCAGTGCACACTCTGGACTCACTGCACTGCATCCCCAGTGGTGCCAGTGCACTCTCTGGACTCACTGCACTGCAACCCCAGTGTTGCCAGTGCACTCTCTGGACTCACTGCACTGCATCCCCAGTGGTGCCAGTGCACTCTCTGGACTCACTGAACTGCATCCCCAGTGGTGCCAGTGCACTCTCTGGACTCACTGAAGTGCATCCCCAGTGGTGCCAGTGCACTCTCTGGACTCACTGCACTGCATCCCCAGTGGTGCTAGTGCACTCTGTGGACTCACTGCAGTGCATCCCCAGTGGTGCTAGTGCACTCTCTGGACTCACTGCACTGCATCCCCAGTGGTGCCAGTGCACTCTCTGGACTCACTGCACTGCATCCCCAGTGGTGCCAGTGCACTCTCTGGACTCACTGCAGTGCATCCCCAGTGGTGCCAGTACACTCACTGGACTGACTGCACTGCATCCCCAGTGGTGCCAGTGCACTCTCTGGTCTCACCGCACCGCATCCCCAGTGGTGCCAGTGCACTCTCTGGACTCACTGCAGTGCATCCCCAGTGGTGCCAGTGCACTCTCTGGACTCACTGCACTGCATCCCCAGTGGTGCCAGTGCACTCTCTGGACTCCCGGCACCGCATCCCCAGTGGTGCCAGTGCACTCTCTGGGCTCACTGCTGTGCATCCCCAGTGGTGCCAGTGCACTCTCTTGACTCACTGCACTGCATCCCCAGTGGTGCCAGTGCACTCACTGGATTCACTGCACTGCATCCCCAGTGGTGCTAGTGCACTCTCTGGACTCACTGCACTGCATCCCCAGTGGTACCAGTGCACTCTCTGGACTCACTGAAGTGCATTCTCAGTGGTGCCAGTGCACTCTCTGGACTCACTGCACCGCATCCCCAGTGGTGCCAGTGCACTCTCTGGACTCCCGGCACCGCATCCCCAGTGGTGCCAGTGCACTCTCTGGGCTCACTGCTGTGCATCCCCAGTGGTGCCAGTGCACTCTCTTGACTCACTGCACTGCATCCCCAGTGGTGCCAGTGCACTCTCTGGACTCACTGCACTGCATCCCCAGTGGTGCCAGTGCACTCTCTGGACTCCCGGCAACACATCCCCGGTGGTGCCAGTGCACTCTCTGGACTCACTGCACTGCATCCCCAGTGGTGCCAGAGCACTCTCTGGACTCACTGCAGTGCATCCCCAGTGGTGCTAGTGCACTCTCTGGACTCACTGCACTGCATCCCCAGTGGTGCCAGTGCACTCTCTGGACTCACTGCACTGCATCCCCAGTGGTGCCAGTGCACTCTCTGGACTCCCGGCACCGCATCCCCAGTGGTGCCAGTGCACTCTCTGGGCTCACTGCAGTGCATCCCCAGTGGTGCCAGTGCACTCTCTTGACTCACTGCACTGCATCCCCATTGGTGCCAGTGTACTCACTGGACTCACTGCACTGCATTCCCCAGTGGTGCTAGTGCACTCTGTGGACTCACTGCAGTGCATCCCCAGTGGTGCCAGTGCACTCTCTGGACTCACTGAAGTGCATTCTCAGTGGTTCCAGTGCACTCTGTGGACTCACTGCAGTGCATCCCCAGTGGTGCCAGTGCGCTCTCTGGACTCACTGCAGTGCATCCCCAGTGGTGCCAGTGCACTCTCTCGAGTCACTGCACTGCATCCCCAGTGCTGCCAGTGCACTCTCTGGACTCACAGCAGTGCATCCCCAGTGGTGCCAGTGCACTCTCTGGACTCACTGCACTGCATCCCCAGTGGTGCCACTGCACTCTCTGGACTCACTGCAGTGCATCCCCAGTGGTGCCAGTGCACTCTCTGGACTCACTGCAGTGCATCTCCACTGCTGCCAGTGCACTCTCTGGACTCACAGCAGTGCATCCCCAGTGGTGCCAGTGCACTCTCTGGACTCACTGCACTGCATCCCCAGTGGTGCCAATGCACTCTCTGGACTCACTGCACTGCATCCCCAGTGGTGCCAGTGCACTCTCTGGACTCACTGCACTGCATCCCAAGTGGCGCCAGTGCACTCTCTGGACTCACTGCAGTGCATCCCCAGTGGTGCCAGTGCACTCTCTCGAATCACTGCACTACATCCCCAGTGGTGCCAGTGCGCTCACTGGACTCACTGTACTGCATCATCAGTGGTGCCAGTGCACTCTCTGGAGTGACTGCAGTGCATCCCCAGTGGTGCCAGTGCACTCTCTGGACTCACTGTACTGCATTCCCAGTGGTGCTAGTGCACTCTCTGGACTCACTGCAGTGCATCCCCAGTGGTGCCAGTGCACTCTTTGGACTCACTGAAGTGCATTCTCAGTGGTGCCAGTGCACTCTCTGGACTCACTGCACCGCATCCCCAGTGGTGCCAGTGCACTCTCTGGACTCCCGGCACCGCATCCCCAGTGGTGCCAGTGCACTCTCTGGGCTCACTGCTGTGCATCCCCAGTGGTGCCAGTGCACTCTCTTGACTCACTGCACTGCATCCCCAGTGGTGCCAGTGCACTCTCTGGACTCACTGCACTGCATCCCCAGTGGTGCCAGTGCACTCTCTGGACTCCCGGCAACACATCCCCGGTGGTGCCAGTGCACTCTCTGGACTCACTGCACTGCATCCCCAGTGGTGCCAGAGCACTCTCTGGACTCACTGCAGTGCATCCCCAGTGGTGCTAGTGCACTCTCTGGACTCACTGCACTGCATCCCCAGTGGTGCCAGTGCACTCTCTGGACTCACTGCACTGCATCCCCAGTGGTGCCAGTGCACTCTCTGGACTCCCGGCACCGCATCCCCAGTGGTGCCAGTGCACTCTCTGGGCTCACTGCAGTGCATCCCCAGTGGTGCCAGTGCACTCTCTTGACTCACTGCACTGCATCCCCATTGGTGCCAGTGTACTCACTGGACTCACTGCACTGCATTCCCCAGTGGTGCTAGTGCACTCTGTGGACTCACTGCAGTGCATCCCCAGTGGTGCCAGTGCACTCTCTGGACTCACTGAAGTGCATTCTCAGTGGTTCCAGTACAGTCTGTGGACTCACTGCACTGCATCCCCAGTGGTGCCAGTGCACTCTCTGGACTCCCGGCAACACATCCCCGGTGGTGCCAGTGCACTCTCTGGACTCACTGCACTGCATCCCCAGTGGTGCCAGAGCACTCTCTGGACTCACTGCAGTGCATCCCCAGTGGTGCTAGTGCACTCTCTGGACTCACTGCACTGCATCCCCAGTGGTGCCAGTGCACTCTCTGGACTCACTGCACTGCATCCCCAGTGGTGCCAGTGCACTCTCTGGACTCCCGGCACCGCATCCCCAGTGGTGCCAGTGCACTCTCTGGGCTCACTGCAGTGCATCCCCAGTGGTGCCAGTGCACTCTCTTGACTCACTGCACTGCATCCCCATTGGTGCCAGTGTACTCACTGGACTCACTGCACTGCATTCCCCAGTGGTGCTAGTGCACTCTCTGGACTCACTGCAGTGCATCCCCAGTGGTGCCAGTGCACTCTCTGGACTCACTGAAGTGCATTCTCAGTGGTTCCAGTGCACTCTGTGGACTCACTGCAGTGCATCCCCAGTGGTGCCAGTGCGCTCTCTGGACTCACTGCAGTGCATCCCCAGTGGTGCCAGTGCACTCTCTCGAGTCACTGCACTGCATCCCCAGTGCTGCCAGTGCACTCTCTGGACTCACAGCAGTGCATCCCCAGTGGTGCCAGTGCACTCTCTGGACTCACTGCACTGCATCCCCAGTGGTGCCAGTGCACTCTCTGGACTCACTGCAGTGCATCCCCAGTGGTGCCAGTGCACTCTCTGGACTCACTGCAGTGCATCCCCAGTGGTGCCAGTGCACTCTCTGGACTCACTGCACTGCATCCCCAGTGGTGCCAATGCACTCTCTGGACTCACTGCACTGCATCCCCAGTGGTGCCAGTGCACTCTCTGGACTCACTGCACTGCATCCCAAGTGGCGCCAGTGCACTCTCTGGACTCACTGCAGTGCATCCCCAGTGGTGCCAGTGCACTCTCTCGAATCACTGCACTACATCCCCAGTGGTGCCAGTGCGCTCACTGGACTCACTGTACTGCATCATCAGTGGTGCCAGTGCACTCTCTGGAGTGACTGCAGTGCATCCCCAGTGGTGCCCGTGCACTCTCTGGACTCACTGTACTGCATTCCCAGTGGTGCTAGTGCACTCTCTGGACTCACTGCAGTGCATCCCCAGTGGTGCCAGTGCACTCTTTGGACTCACTGAAGTGCATTCTCAGTGGTGCCAGTGCACTCTCTGGACTCACTGAACTGCATCCCCAGTGGTGCCAGTGCACTCTCTGGACTCACTGAAGTGCATTCTCAGTGGTGCCAGTGCACTCTCTGGACTCACTGCAGTGCATCCCCAGTGGTGCCAGTACACTCACTGGACTCACTGCACTGCATCCCCAGTGGTGCCAGTGCACTCTCTGGACTCACTGCACTGCATCCCCAGTGGTGCCAGTGCAATCTCTGGACTCACTGCACTGCATCCCCAGTGGTGCCAGTGCAATCTCTGGACTCACTGCACTGCATCCCCAGTGGTGCCAGTGCACACTCTGGACTCACTGCACTGCATCCCCAGTGGTGCCAGTTCACTCTCTGGACTCACTGCACTGCAACCCCAGTGTTGCCAGTGCACTCTCTGGACTCACTGCACTGCATCCCCAGTATTGCCAGTGCACTCTCTGGACTCACTGCACTGCATCCCCAGTGGTGCCAGTGCACTCTCTGGACTCACTTCAGTGCATCCCCAGTGGTGCCAGAGCACTCTCTGGACTCACTGCACTGCATCCCCAGTGGTGCCAGTGCACTCTCTGGACTCACTGCACTGCAGCCCCAGTGGTGCCAGTGCACTCTCTGGACTCACTGCACTGCATCCCCAGTATTGCCAGTGCACTCTCTGGACTCACTGCACTGCATCCCCAGTGGTGCCAGTGCACTCTCTGGACTCACTGCACTGCATCCCCAGTGGTGCCACTGCACTCTCTGGACTCACTGAACTGCATGTCCAGTGGTGCCAGAGCACTCTCTGGACTCACTGCACTGCATCCCCAGTGGTGCCAATGCACTCACTGGACTCACTGCAGTGCATTCCCTCTGGTGCCAGTGCACTCTCTGGACTCACTGCACTGCATCCCCAGTGGTGCCAGTGCACTCTCTGGACTCACTGCAGTGCATCCCCAGTGGTGCAGGTGCACTCTCTGGACTCACTGCAGTGCATCACCAGTGGTGCCAGTGCACTCTCTGGACTCACTGCAGTGCATCCCCAGTGGTGCCAGTGCACTCTCTGGACTCACTGCACTGCATCCCCAGTGGTGCCAGTGCACTCTCTGGACTCACTGCACTGCATCCTCTGTGCTGCCAGTGCACTCTCTGGACTCACTGCACTGCATCCCCAGTGGTGCCAATGCACTCTCTGGACTCACTGTACTGCATCCCCAGTGGAGCTCGTGCACTCTCTGGACTCACTGAAGTGCATCCCCAGTGGTGCCAGTGCACTCTCTGGACTCACTGCACTGCATCCCCAGTGGTGCTAGTGCACTCTGTGGACTCACTGCAGTGCATCCCCAGTGGTGCCAGTGCACTCTCTGGACTCACTGAAGGGCATCCTCAGTGGTGGCAGTGCACTCTCTGGACTCACTGCAGTGCATCCCCAATGGTGCCAGTACACTCTCTGGACTCACTGCAGTGCATCCCCAGTGGTGCCAGTGCACTCTCTGGACTCACTGCACTGCATCCCCAGTGGTGCCAGTGCACTCTCTGGACTCACTGCACTGCATCCCCAGTGGTGCCAGAGCACTCTCTGGACTCACTGCAGTGCATCCCCAGTGGTGCCAGTGCACTCTCTGGACTCACTGCAGTGCATCCCCAGTGTTGCCAGTGCACTCTCTGGACTCACTGCAGTGCATCCCCAGTGGTGCCAGTGCACTCTCTGGACTCCCGGTACCGCATCCCCAGTGGTGCCAGTGCACTCTCTGGGCTCACTGCAGTGCATCCCCAGTGGTGCCAGTGCACTCTCTTGACTCACTGCACTGCATCCCCAGTGGTGCCAGTGCACTCACTGGATTCACTGCACTGCATCCCCAGTGGTGCTAGTGCACTCTCTGGACTCACTGCACTGCATCCCCAGTGGTACCAGTGCACTCTCTGGACTCACTGAAGTGCATTCTCAGTGGTGCCAGTGCAGTCTGTGGACTCACTGCACTGCATCCCCAGTGGTGCCAGAGCACTCTCTGGACTCACTGCACTGCATCCTCTGTGCTGCCAGTGCACTCTCTGGACTCACTGCACTGCATCCCCAGTGGTGCCAATGCACTCTCTGGACTCACTGTACTGCATCCCCAGTGGAGCGCGTGCACTCTCTGGACTCACTGAAGTGCATCCCCAGTGGTGCCAGTGCACTCTCTGGACTCACTGCACTGCATCCCCAGTGGTGCTAGTGCACTCTGTGGACTCACTGCAGTGCATCCCCAGTGGTGCCAGTGCACTCTCTGGACTCACTGAAGGGCATCCTCAGTGGTGGCAGTGCACTCTCTGGACTCACTGCAGTGCATCCCCAATGGTGCCAGTACACTCTCTGGACTCACTGCACTGCATCCCCAGTGGTGCCAGTGCACTCTCTGGACTCACTGCACTGCATCCCCAGTGGTGCCAGTGCACTCTCTGGACTCACTGCACTGCATCCCCAGTGGTGCCAGAGCACTCTCTGGACTCACTGCAGTGCATCCCCAGTGGTGCCAGTGCACTCTCTGGACTCACTGCACTGCATCCCCAGTGGTGCCAGAGCACTCTCTGGACTCACTGCAGTGCATCCCCAGTGGTGCCAGTGCACTCTCTGGACTCACTGCAGTGCATCCCCAGTGGTGCCACTGCACTCTCTGGACTCACTGCAGTGCATCCCCAGTGGTGCCAGTGCACTCTCTGGACTCACTGAAGTGCATCCCCAGTGGTGCCAGTGCACTCTCTAGAGTCACTGCACTGCATCCCCAGTGGTGCTAGTGCCTTCTGTGGACTCACTGCAGTGCATTCTCAGTGGTGCCAGTGCACTCTCTGGACTCACTGCAGTGCATCCCCAGTGGTGCCAGTACACTCACTGGACTGACTGCACTGCATCCCCAGTGGTGCCAGTGCACTCTCTGGACTCACCGCACCGCATCCCCAGTGGTGCCAGTGCACTCTCTGGAGTAACTGCAGTGCATCACCAGTGGTGCCAGTGCACTCTCTGGACTCACTGCACTGCATCCCCAGTGGTGCCAGTGCACTCTCTGGACTCACTGCACTGCATCCCCAGTGGTGCCAGAGAACTCTCTGGACTCACTGCACTGCAACCCCAGTGGTGCCAGTGCACTCTCTGGACTCACTGCACTGCATCCCCAGTGGTGCCAGTGCACTCTCTGGACTCCCGGCAACGCATCCCCAGTGGTGCCAGTGCACTCTCTGGGCTCACTGCAGTGCATCCCCAGTGGTGCCAGTGCACTCTCTTGACTCACTGCACTGCATCCCCAGTGGTGCCAGTGCACTCACTGGATTCACTGCACTGCATTCCCAGTGGTGCTAGTTCACTCTCTGGACTCACTGCAGTGCATCCCCAGTGGTGCCAGTGCACTCTCTGGACTCACTGAAGTGCATTCTCAGTGGTGCCAGTGCACTCTGTGGACTCACTGCAGTGCATCCCCAGTGGTGCCAGTGCGCTCTCTGGACTCACTGCAGTGCATCCCCAGTGGTGCCAGTGCACTCTCTGGACTCACTGCAGTGCATCCCCACTGGTGCCAGTGCACTCACTGGATTCACTGCACTACATTCCCAGTGGTGCTAGTTCACTCTCTGGACTCACTGAAGTGCATCCCCAGTGGTGCTAGTGCACTCTTTGGACTCACTGAAGTGCATTCTCAGTGGTGACAGTGCACTCTCTGGACTCACTGCAGTGCATCCCCAGTGGTGCCAGTACACTCTCTGGACTCACTGCACTGCATCCCCAGTGGTGCTAGTGCACTCTGTGGACTCAATGCAGTGCATCCCCAGTGGTGCCAGTGCACTCTCTGGACTCACTGAAGGGCATTCTCAGTGGTGCCAGTGCACTCTCTGGACTCACTGCAGTGCATCACCAGTGGTGCCAGTGCACTCTCTGGACTCACCGCACCGCATCCCCAGTGGTGCCAGTGCACTCTCTGGACTCACTGCAGTGCATCACCAGTGGTGCCAGTGCACTCTCTGGACTCACTGCAGTGCATCCCCAGTGGTGCCAGTGCACTCTCTGGACTCACTGCACTGCATCCCCAGTGGTGCCAGAGTACTCTCTGGACTCACTGCACTGCATCCCCAGTGCTGCCTGTGCACTCTCTGGACTCACTGCACTGCATCCCCAGTGGTGCCACTGCACTCTCTGGACTCACTGCACTGCATCCCCAGTGGTGCCAGTGCACTCCCTGCACTCACTGCACTGCATCCCCAGTGGTGCCAGTGCACTCACTGGACTCACTGCAGTGCATTCCCTCTGGTGCCAGTGCACTCTCTGGACTCACTGCAGTGCATCCCCAGTGGTGCCAGTGCACTCTCTTGACTCACTGCAGTGCATCGCCAGTGGTGCCAGTGCACTCTCTGGACTCACTGCACTGCATCCCCAGTGGTGCCAGTGCACTCTCTGGACTCACTGAAGTGCATCCCCCGTGGTACCAGTGCGATCTCTGGACTCACTGCACTGCATTCCCAGTGGTGCCAGTGCACACTCTGGACTCACTGCACTGCATACCCAGTGGTGCCAGAGCACTCTCTGGACTCACTGCACTGCATCCCCAGTGGAGCCAGTGCACTCTCTGGACTCACTGCACTGCATCCCCAGTGGTGCCAGTGCACTCTGTGGACTCACTGCAGTGCATCCCCAGTGGAGCCCGTGCACTCTCTGGACTCACTGAAGTGCATCCCCAGTGGTGCCAGTGCACTCTCTGGACTCACTGCACTGCATCCCCAGTGGTGCCAGTGCACTCTCTGGACTCACTGCAGTGCATCCCCAGTGGTGCCAGTGCACTCTCTGGACTCACTGAAGTGCATTCTCAGTGGTGCCAGTGCACTCTCTGGACTCACTGCAGTGCATCCCCAGTGGTGCCAGTACACTCACTGGACTGACTGCACTGCATCCCCAGTGGTGCTAGTGCAGTCTCTGCACTCACTGCACTGCATCGCCAGTGGTGCCAGAGCACTCTCTGGACTCACTGCAGTGCATCCCCAGTGGTGCCAGTGCACTCTCTGGACTCACTGTACTGCATCCCCAGTGGTGCCAGTGCACTCTGTGGACTCACTGCTGTGCATCCCCATTGGTGCCAGTGCACTCTCTGGACTCACTGCACTGCATCCCCAGTGGTGCCAGTGCACTCTCTGGACTCACTGCACTGCATCCCCAGTGGTGCAAGTGCACTCTCTGGACTCACTGCAGTGCATCCCAAGTGGTGCCAATGCACTCTCTGGACTCACTGCAGTGCATCCCCAGTGGTGCCAGTACACTCACTGGACTTACTGCACTGCATACCCAGTGGTGCCAGTGCAGTCTCTGCACTCACTGAAGTGCATCCCCAGTGGTGCCAGTGAACTCTCTGGACTCACTGCAGTGCGTCCCCAGTGGTGCCAGTGCACTCTCTGGACTCACTGCACTGCATCCCCAGTGGTGCCAGTGCACTCTCTGGACTCACTGCACTGCATCCCCAGTGGTGCCAGTGCTCTTTCTGGACTCACTGCACTGCATCTCCAATGGTGCCAGTGCACTCTCTGGACTCACTGCACTGCATCCCCAGTGGAGCCAGTGCACTCTCTGGACTCACTGAAGTGCATCCCAAGTGGTGCCAGTGCACTCTCTGGACTCACTGCACTGCATCCCCAGTGGTGCCAGTGCACTCTCTGGACTCACTGCACTGCATCCCCAGTGGTGCAAGTGCACTCTCTGGACTCACTGCAGTGCATCCCAAGTGGTGCCAATGCACTCTCTGGACTCACTGCAGTGCATCCCCAGTGGTGCCAGTACACTCACTGGACTCACTGCACTGCATCCCCAGTGCTGCCAGTGCAGTCTCTGCACTCACTGAAGTGCATCTCCAGTGGTGCCAGTGAACTCTCTGGACTCACTGCAGTGCATCCCCAGTGGTGCCAGTGCACTCTCTGGACTCACTGCACTGCATCCCCAGTGGTGCCAGTGCACTCTCTGGACTCACTGCACTGCATCCCCAGTGGTGCCAGTGCACTCTCTGGACTCACTGCAGTGCATCTCCAATGGTGCCAGTGCACTCTCTGGACTCACTGCACTGCATCCCCAGTGGTGCCAATGCACTCTCTGGACTCACTGCAGTGCATCCCCAGTGGTGCCAGTGCACTCTCTGGACTCACTGCACTGCATCCCCGGTGGTGCAAATGCACTCTCTGGACTCACTGTACTGCATCCCCAGTGGTGCCAGTGCACTCTCTTGACTCACTGCACTGCATCCCCAGTGGTGCCAGTGCACTCACTGGATTCACTGCACTGCATCCCCAGTGGTGCTAGTGCACTCTCTGGACTCACTGCAGTGCATCCCCAGTGGTACCAGTGCACTCTCTGGACTCACTGAAGTGCATTCTCAGTGGTGCCAGTGCACTCTGTGGACTCACTGCAGTGCATCCCCAGTGGTGCCAGTGCACTCTCTGGACTCACTGCAGTGCATCCCCAGTGGTGCCAGTGCACTCTCTGGACTCACTGCACTGCATCCCCAGTGGTACCAGTGCACTCTGTGGACTCACTGCAGTGCATCCCCAGTGCTGCCAGTGCACTCTCTGGACTCACTGCACTGCATCCCCAGTGGTGCCAATGCACTCTCTGGACTCACTGCACTGCATCCCCAGTGGTGCCAGTGCACTCTCTGGACTCACTGCACTGCATCCCAAGTGGTGCCAGTGCACTCTCTGGAGTCACTGCACTGCATCCCCAGTGGTGCCAGTGCACTCTCTCGAGTCACTGCACTACATCCCCAGTGGTGCCAGTGCACTCACTGGACTCACTGTACTGCATCATCAGTGGTGCCAGTGCACTCTCTGGACTCACTGCAGTGCATCCCCAGTGGTGCCAGTGCACTCTCTGGACTCACTGCACTGCATCCCCAGTGGTGCCAGTGCACTCTCTGGACTCACTGCACTGCATCCCCAGTGGTGCCAGTGCACTCTCTGGACTCACTGCACTGCATCCCAAGTGGTGCCAGTGCACTCTCTGGAGTCACTGCACTGCATCCCCAGTGGTGCCAGTGCACTCTCTCGAGTCACTGCACTACATCCCCAGTGGTGCCAGTGCACTCACTGGACTCACTGTACTGCATCATCAGTGGTGCCAGTGCACTCTCTGGACTCACTGCAGTGCATCCCCAGTCGTGCCAGTGCACTCTCTGGACTCACTGCACTGCATCCCCAGTGGTGCCAGTGCACTCTCTGGACTCACTGCACTGCATCCCCAGTGGTGCAAGTGCACTCTCTGGACTCACTGCAGTGCATCCCAAGTGGTGCCAATGCACTCTCTGGACTCACTGCAGTGCATCCCCAGTGGTGCCAGTACACTCACTGGACTCACTGCAGTGCATCCCCAGTGGTGCCAGTGCACTCTCTCGAGTCACTGCACTACATCCCCAGTGGTGCCAGTGCACTCACTGGACTCACTGTACTGCATCATCAGTGGTGCCAGTGCACTCTCTGGACTCACTGCAGTGCATCCCCAGTGGTGCCAGTGCACTCTCTGGACTCACTGCACTGCATCCCCAGTGGTGCCAGTGCACTCTCTGGACTCACTGCACTGCATCCCCAGTGGTGCCAGTGCACTCTCTGGACTCACTACACTGCATCCCAAGTGGTGCCAGTGCACTCTCTGGAGTCACTGCACTGCATCCCCAGTGGTGCCAGTGCACTCTCTCGAGTCACTGCGCTACATCCCCAGTGGTGCCAGTGCACTCACTGGACTCACTGTACTGCATCATCAGTGGTGCCAGTGCACTCTCTGGACTCACTGCAGTGCATCCCCAGTGGTGCCAGTGCACTCTCTGGACTCACTGCACTGCATCCCCAGTGGTGCCAGTGCACTCTCTGGACTCACTGCACTGCATCCCCAGTGGTGCAAGTGCACTCTCTGGACTCACTGCAGTGCATCCAAGTGGTGCCAATGCACTCTCTGGACTCACTGCAGTGCATCCCCAGTGGTGCCAGTACACTCACTGGACTCACTGCACTGCATCCCCAGTGGTGCCAGTGCAGTCTCTGCACTCACTGAAGTGCATCCCCAGTGGTGCCAGTGAACTCTCTGGACTCACTGCAGTGCATCCCCAGTGGTGCCAGTGCACTCTCTGGACTCACTGCACTGCATCCCCAGTGGTGCCAGTGCACTCTCTGGACTCACTGCACTGCATCTCCAATGGTGCCAGTGCACTCTCTGGACTCACTGCACTGCATCCCCAGTGGAGCCAGTGCACTCTCTGGACTCACTGAAGTGCATCCCCATTGGTGCCAGTGCACTCTCTGGACTCACTGCACTGCATCCCCAGTGGTGCCAGTGCACTCTCTGGACTCACTGCACTGCATCCCCAGTGGTGCAAGTGCACTCTCTGGACTCACTGCAGTGCATCCCAAGTGGTGCCAATGCACTCTCTGGACTCACTGTACTGCATCATCAGTGGTGCCAGTACACTCACTGGACTCACTGCACTGCATCCCCAGTGGTGCCAGTGCAGTCTCTGCACTCACTGAAGTGCATCTCCAGTGGTGCCAGTGAACTCTCTGGACTCACTGCAGTGCATCCCCAGTGGTGCCAGTGCACTCTCTGGACTCACTGCACTGCATCCCCAGTGGTGCCAGTGCACTCTCTGGACTCACTGCACTGCATCCCCAGTGGTGCCAGTGCACTCTCTGGACTCACTGCAGTGCATCTCCAATGGTGCCAGTGCACTCTCTGGACTCACTGCACTGCATCCCCAGTGGTGCCAATGCACTCTCTGGACTCACTGCTGTGCATCCCCAGTGGTGCCAGTGCACTCTCTGGACTCACTGCACTGCATCTCCAATGGTGCCAATGCACTCTCTGGACTCACTGTACTGCATCCCCAGTGGTGCCAGTGCACTCTCTTGACTCACTGCACTGCATCCCCAGTGGTGCCAGTGCACTCACTGGATTCACTGCACTGCATCCCCAGTGGTGCTAGTGCACTCTCTGGACTCACTGCAGTGCATCCCCAGTGGTACCAGTGCACTCTCTGGACTCACTGAAGTGCATTCTCAGTGGTGCCAGTGCACTCTGTGGACTCACTGCAGTGCATCCCCAGTGGTGCCAGTGCGCTCTCTGGACTCACTTCAGTGCATACCCAGTGGTGCCAGTGCACTCTCTGGACTCACTGCACTGCATCCCCAGTGCTGCCAGTGCACTCTCTGGACTCACTGCACTGCATCCCCAGTGGTGCCAGTGCACTCTCTGGACTCACTGCACTGCATCCCCAGTGGTGCCAGTGCACTCTCTGGACTCACTGCACTGCATCCCCAGTGGTGCCAGTGCACTCTCTGGACTCACTGCACTGCATCCCCAGTGGTGCCAGTGCACTCTCTGGACTCACTGCAGTGCATCCCCAGTGGTGCCAGTGCACTCTCTGGAGTCACTGCACTGCATCCCCAGTGGTGCCAGTGCACTCTCTCGAGTCACTGCACTACATCCCCAGTGGTGCCAGTGCACTCACTGGACTCACTGTACTGCATCATCAGTGGTGCCAGTGCACTCTCTGGACTCACTGCAGTGCATCCCCAGTGGTGCCAGTGCACTCTCTGGACTCACTGCACTGCATCCCCAGTGGTGCCAGTGCACTCACTGGACTCACTATACTGCATCACCAGTGGTGCCAGTGCACTCTCTGGACTCACTGCACTGCATCCCCAGTGTTGCCAGTGCATTCACTGGACTCACTGTACTGCATCTCCAGTGGTGCCAGTGCACTCTCTGGACTCACTGCAGTGCATCCCCAGTGGTGCCAGTGCACTCTCTGGACTCACTGCAGTGCATCCCCACTGGTGCCAGTGCACTCACTGGATTCACTGCACTACATTCCCAGTGGTGCTAGTTCACTCTCTGGACTCACTGCAGTGCATCCCCAGTGGTGCCAGTGCACTCTTTGGACTCACTGAAGTGCATTCTCAGTGGTGCCAGTCCACTCTCTGGACTCACTGCACTGCATCCCCAGTGGTGCCAGTGCGCTCTCTGGCCTCACTGAAGTGCATTCTCAGTGGTGCCAGTGCACTCTCTGGACTCACTGCAGTGCATCCCCAGTGGTGCCAGTGCACTCTCTGGACTCACTGAAGTGCATTCTCAGTGGTGCCAGTGCACTCTCTGGACTCACTGCACTGCATCCCCAGTGGTGCCAGTACACTCACTGGACTGACTGCACTGCATCCCCAGTGGTGCCAATGCACTCTCTGGACTCACTGCAGTGCATCCCCAGTGGTGCCAGTGCACTCTCTGGACTCACTGCACTGCATCCCCAGTGGTGCAAATGCACTCTCTGGACTCACTGTACTGCATCCCCAGTGGTGCCAGTGCACTCTCTGGACTCACTGAAGTGCATTCTCAGTGGTGCCAGTGCACTCTCTGGACTCACTGCACTGCATCCCCAGTGGTGCCAGTACACTCACTGGACTGACTGCACTGCATCCCCAGTGGTGCCAATGCACTCTCTGGACTCACTGCAGTGCATCCCCAGTGGTGCCAGTGCACTCTCTGGACTCACTGCACTGCATCCCCAGTGGTGCAAATGCACTCTCTGGACTCACTGTACTGCATCCCCAGTGGTGCCAGTGCACTCTCTGGACTCACTGAAGTGCATTCTCAGTGGTGCCAGTGCACTCTCTGGACTCACTGCACTGCATCCCCAGTGGTGCCAGTACACTCACTGGACTGACTGCACTGCATCCCCAGTGGTGCCAATGCACTCTCTGGACTCACTGCAGTGCATCCCCAGTGGTGCCAGTGCACTCTCTGGACTCACTGCACTGCATCCCCAGTGGTGCAAATGCACTCTCTGGACTCACTGTACTGCATCCCCAGTGGTGCCAGTGCACTCTCTGGACTCACTGAAGTGCATTCTCAGTGGTGCCAGTGCACTCTCTGGACTCACTGCACTGCATCCCCAGTGGTGCCAGTACACTCACTGGACTGACTGCACTGCATCCCCAGTGGTGCCAATGCACTCTCTGGACTCACTGCAGTGCATCCCCAGTGGTGCCAGTGCACTCTCTGGACTCACTGCACTGCATCCCCAGTGGTGCCAGTGAACTCTCTGGACTCACTGCTTATGAGTCTATGACTTATCATTCACCATGGTACCAATTCTCATGCTAACCTTCTCAGCGTGTGAGGCGGGCACAGGCCTGGCCATCCTAGTAGCCTCCACCCGCACACATGGCTCCGACCATCTACACAACCTAAACCTCCTGCAATGCTAAAAATCATCCTACCCACAATCATACTTCTTCCAACAGCCCTGCTGTCTCCACCAAAATTTCTATGGACTAACACCACCTTATACAGCCTCCTAATCGCCTCCTACAGTGATTAATCCCAACCTACTACCCCTACAAATTTTTATCCAACTGAACAGGAATTGACCAAATCTCATCCCCCCTCCTAGTACTATCCTGCTGACTACTCCCACTCATAATCATAGCAAGCCAAAACCACCTGCAACAAGAACCCCTACAACGCAAACGAATCTTTATCTCAACCTTAGTCGCAGTCCAGCCATTCATCCTACTAGCCTTTTCCACCACAGAACTAGCACTATTTTACATCTCATTTGAAGCAACCCTCATTCCCACCCTAATCTTAATCACCCGATGGGGGAACCAACCAGAACGCCTAAGCGCTGGCATCTACCTGCTATTCTACACGCCAGTAAGCTCTCTACCCCTGCTAATCACAATCATACACCTATACGTGAAAATTGGCACCCTGCACCTGCCAACCCTACAAGTAACCCACCCAACCCTATCCACCTCATGGACAGGAATACTATCAGGTCTAGCACTGCTCATAGCATTCATAGTAAAAGCCCCACTATACGGCCTACACCTCTGACTGCCAAAAGCCCACGTAGAAGCACCCATCGCAGGCTCAATACTCCTCGCCGCCCTACTACTAAAGCTAGGAGGATACGGAATTATACGAGTCACTCTATTTATGGGCCCACTGTCCAACCTCCTGCACTACCCCTTCCTAACCCTGGCCCTATGAGGCGCCCTAATGACTAGCTCAATCTGCCTACGACAGACAGACCTAAAATCACTAATCGCTTATTCATCCGTTAGCCACATAGGCCTAGTTATCGCCGCAGGAATAATCCAAACCCACTGATCATTCTCAGGGGCAATGATCCTAATAATTTCCCATGGACTAACTTCCTCCATACTATTCTGCCTAGCCAACACAAACTATGAACGTACGCACAGCCGAATTCTACTACTCACACGAGGCCTACAACCTCTCCTACCACTCATAGCTACCTGATGATTGCTGGCCAATCTAACAAACATAGCCTTACCCCCAACAACAAACCTCATAGCAGAGCTAACCATTATAATCACCTTATTCAACTGATCTGCCTTCACGATCATCCTAACAGGAATCGCAACCCTACTAACCGCCTCCTACACCTTATTCATACTACTAATGACCCAACGAGGCTCAATCCCCTCCCACATCACATCTATGCAAAACTCAACCACGCGAGAACACCTGCTCATAACACTCCACATTATCCCAATATTCCTCCTAATCCTCAAACCCGAACTGATCTCCGGAATCCCCTCATGCAAGTATAGTTTAAACCAAACATTAGACTGTGATTCTAAGAATAGAAGTTCAAACCTTCTTACCTGCCGAGGGGAGGGTTTAACCAACAAGAGCTGCTAACTCTTACATCTGAGCCTAAAACCTCAGCCCCCTTACTTTTAAAGGATAACAGCAATCCACTGGTCTTAGGAACCACCCATCTTGGTGCAAATCCAAGTAAAAATAGTGAACCCCACACTACTAATCAACTCCCTCACACTACTCACGCTGACAATCCTCCTAACCCCAATCATCCTGCCATTTCTATTTAAAAACTTTAAAAACACCCCACAAGCCACCACCCGCGCTGTTAAAACCGCATTCCTAATTAGCCTAGCCCCTACAACCGCATTCATCTACTCGGGAGTAGAATCTGTCACCTGCCACTGGGAGTGAATATTCATTATAAACTTTAAAATCCCCCTGAGCCTAAAAATAGACCAATACTCAATAACATTTCTTCCAATCGCCCTATTTGTAACATGATCAATCCTACAATTCGCCATATGATACATGGCCTCAGAGCCATACGTAACAAAATTTTTCACCTACCTACTGACATTCCTAGTCGCCATACTCCTCCTAACAACCGCAAACAACATATTCCTCCTATTCGTAGGCTGGGAAGGAGTACGAATCATGTCCTTCCTTCTCATCGGCTGATGACAAGGCCGAGCAGATGCCAACACCGCCGCCCTACGAGCCGTAATCTACAACCGAATCGGAGACGTCGGACTGATCCTGAGCATAGCATGACTAGCTTCAACATTCAACACCTGAGAGATCCAACAAGCCGTACACCCCCACCAAACCCCAATCCTCCCCCTCATAGGATTAATCCTCGCAGCCGCAGGAAAATCCGCCCAATTTGGACTCCACCCATGACTGCCCGCAGCAATAGAAGGCCCCACCCCAGTATCAGCCCTACTGCACTCCAGTACCATAGTAGTAGCCGGAATCTTCCTGCTCATCCGCATGCACCCCCTGCTAGCCACCAACCAGACAGCCCTAACTGCCTGCCTATGCCTAGGTGCTCTATCAACCCTATTCGCTGCCACATGCGCCCTAACCCAAAATGACATCAAAAAAATCATTGCTTTCTCAACATCCAGCCAACTAGGACTAATAATAGTCACTATCGGACTAAACCTCCCACAACTAGCCTTCCTACACATCTCAACCCATGCCTTCTTTAAAGCCATACTATTCCTATGCTCAGGGTCTATCATCCACAACCTAAACGGAGAACAAGATATCCGAAAGATAGGAGGCCTACAGAAAATACTCCCAGTCACTACTTCCTGCCTAACCATCGGAAACCTGGCGCTGATAGGAACCCCATTCCTAGCCGGATTCTACTCAAAAGACCTCATCATCGAAAGCTTAAACACATCATACCTAAATACTTGAGCCCTACTCCTAACCCTTATAGCCACAGCATTCACCGCAACCTACAGCATCCGCATAACCATCCTAGTCCAAGCTGGACAAACCCGAATCCCCCCAATAGTATCAATAAACGAAAACAACCCACTAATCACCGCCCCCCTAACCCGACTCGCCCCAGGCAGCATTACAGCAGGAATAATCATTACCTCTTTCATCACACCAACCAAAACCCCCCCAATAACCATACCCCTTATCACCAAAACCGCTGCCATCCTCATAACAATCCTAGGAATCATCCTAGGCCCCTCATGTACAGGGCCACACCCCTCTAACGGCGCAAGCTTACATAGAAACATTATTAACAGACCTAGACAGATACAAAAACCCCTACAAGACCACGTATTAACTAACCCTGTTAACCCGACTCAGGAGCGCCTATAAGAGCGATTAAAATCTGTGAAAGGAACTCGGCAAATTAATAAGGCCCGACTGTTTACCAAAAACATAGCCTTCAGCAAATTAAACAAGTATTGAAGGTGATGCCTGCCCGGTGACTTAGGTTTAACGGCCGCGGTATCCTAACCGTGCAAAGATAGCGCAATCAATTGTCCCATAAATCGAGACTTGTATGAATGGCTAAACGAGGTCTTAACTGTCTCTCACAGATAATCAGTGAAATTGATCTCCCCGTGCAAAAGCGGGGATGTGAACATAAGACGAGAAGACCCTGTGGAACTTAAAAATCAACGACCACCGCGAATCCTCAATCAACCCCACTGGGGCCACTACCATCGCAGAGCCTGGTCGATATTTTTCGGTTGGGGCGACCTTGGAGGAGAACAAATCCTCCAAAAACAAGACCATACCTCTTTACCTAGAGCTACCCCTCAAAGTGCTAACAGTGACCAGACCCAATATAATTGATTAATGGACCAAGCTACCCCAGGGATAACAGCGCAATCCCCATCAAGAGCCCATATCGACAGGGGGGTTTACGACCTCGATGTTGGATCAGGACATCCTAATGGTGCAGCCGCTATTAAGGGTTCGTTTGTTCAACGATTAACAGTCCTACGTGATCTGAGTTCAGACCGGAGCAATCCGGGTCGGTTTCTATCTATGACACACTCTCCCCAGTACGAAAGGACCGGGAAAGTGGGGCCAATACCACAAGCACGCCCCCCCCCTCTAAGCAGTGAAACCAACTAAACCGTGAAGAGGGCCTTCCCCCACCACTTTCAATCCTAGAAAAGGACCAGCTAGAGTGGCAGAGCCCGGCAAGTGCAGAAGGCTTAAGCCCTTTCCCCAGAGGTTCAAATCCTCTCCCTAGCTTCACCCATGATTCAAATAACAACACTAAGCTGCCTCGTTATATCCCTCCTATACATCATCCCAATCCTGATTGCCGTAGCCTTCCTAACCCTAGTAGAACGGAAAATCCTAAGCTACATACAATCCCGCAAAGGCCCTAACGTTGTCGGGCCTTTTGGCCTACTTCAACCATTTGCGGACGGACTGAAACTATTTACCAAAGAGCCCATCCGACCCTCTACCTCTTCCCCACTTCTATTCATTCTGATACCAATACTAGCCCTTGTCCTAGCCCTCACCACTTGAGCACCACTACCACTCCCATTTCCCCTAGCAGATCTAAACCTCGGAGTTCTCTTCCTAATAGCCATGTCAAGCCTAGCCGTCTACTCAGTCCTATGATCGGGCTGAGCCTCGAACTCAAAATACGCACTAATCGGAGCCCTACGGGCAGTAGCACAGACCATTTCATACGAAGTGACACTGGCCATAATCCTGCTATCAATAATCATACTAAGCGGAAGCTACACACTCAGCTCCTTTGCCATCGCACAGGAGCCTCTATACTTCATTTTCTCCTCATGACCCCTAGCAATAATATGATACGTATCCACCCTAGCAGAGACAAACCGAGCTCCTTTTGACCTCACAGAGGGTGAATCTGAGCTAGTCTCAGGGTTTAACGTTGAATACGCCGCAGGACCCTTCGCCTTATTCTTCCTAGCTGAATATGCGAACATTATGCTAATAAATACACTTACAGCCATCATATTCCTAAACCCAAGCGCCCTAGGGCCACCCACAGAACTATTCCCCGTCATCCTAGCCACAAAAGTCCTCCTACTATCTTCTGGTTTCTTATGGGTCCGAGCTTCATACCCACGATTCCGATATGACCAACTAATGCACCTACTATGAAAAAACTTCCTACCCCTCACACTAGCTCTGTGCCTCTGACACATCAGCATACCTATCTGCTATGCAGGCCTACCTCCTTACATAAGGAAATGTGCCTGAACTACAAAGGGTCACTATGATAAAGTGAACATAGAGGTATAACAGCCCTCTCATTTCCTGTTGACCTTAGAAAAGTAGGAATTGAACCCACACAAGAGAAATCAAAATTCTCCATACTTCCCTTATATTATTTTCTAGTAGAGTCAGCTAATCAAGCTATCGGGCCCATACCCCGAAAATGATGGTTTAACCCCCTCCTCTACTAATGAACCCTTACGCGACCCCAATCATAACCTTCAGCCTCATCTTGGGCACCACAATCACAATTTCCAGCAACCACTGAGTTCTGGCCTGGACAGGACTGGAGATCAACGCACTAGCCATCATTCCCCTAATTGCCAAATCCCACCACCCACGAGCAGTAGAAGCTGCAACGAAATACTTCCTAACCCAAGCAGCTGCTTCCGCCCTGGTCCTATTCTCTAGCATAACCAATGCCTGAGTCACCGGCCAATGAGACATCACACAAATAAACCACCCAACCTCCTGTCTACTACTGACAGCAGCAATCGCTATTAAACTGGGCCTAGTGCCATTTCACTTCTGATTCCCAGAAGTACTACAAGGATCGCCACTAATAACAGCCCTGCTACTCTCGACCCTCATAAAATTCCCCCCACTAACCCTGCTCCTACTAACATCCAAATCCCTCGACCCAGCTCTACTCACCGCCATGGCCCTAGCCTCAACAGCACTAGGAGGCTGAATAGGACTGAACCAAACACAAACACGCAAAATCCTAGCCTTCTCGTCCATCTCCCACTTAGGCTGAATCGCCATCATCCTAGTTTACAGCCCCAAATTGGCCTTACTTACCTTCTACCTATACACAATCATAACATCAGCCGTATTCCTAGCCCTTAACAAAATCAAAGCCCTTAACCTATCCATGATCACAACCTCATGAACAAAAACCCCAGTGCTAAACGCCACCCTAATACTAGTACTTTTATCCCTAGCAGGCCTCCCCCCATTAACAGGCTTTATACCAAAGTGACTTATCATCCAAGAACTAACTAAACAGGAAATAACACCAGCAGCCATGGCAATTGCCATGCTATCACTGCTCAGCCTCTTCTTCTACCTACGCCTCGCATACCACTCAACAATTACCCTTCCCCCCAACTCCTCTAACCACATAAAACAATGATACACTAGCAAAGCCCCAAGCACACCTACTGCGGTCCTTGCCTCACTATCAATCCTCTTACTTCCCCTGTCCCCAATAATACATGCCATTGTCTAGAAACTTAGGATAACACCCCAAACCGAAGGCCTTCAAAGCCTTAAATAAGAGTTAAACCCTCTTAGTTTCTGCACATTAAGACTTACAGAATATTAACCTGTATCTTCTGAATGCAAGTCAGACGCTTTAATTAAGCTAAAGCCTCCCTAGACAGATGGGCTTCGATCCCACAAAACTCTAGTTAACAGCTAAATGCCTAAACCAATTGGCTTCTGCCTACAAAGACCCTGACGCACCCTAGTGCGCATCGATGAGCTTGCAACTCAACATGAATTTCACTACAGAGCCGATAAGAAGAGGAATTAAACCTCTCTAAAAAGGACTACAGCCTAACGCTTCAACACTCAGCCATCTTACCCGTCACCTTCATCAACCGATGACTATTTTCCACTAACCATAAGGATATTGGCACCCTGTACCTCATCTTCGGGGCATGAGCAGGAATAGTCGGCACCGCACTCAGCCTATTAATCCGCGCAGAACTAGGACAACCAGGAACTCTCCTAGGCGACGACCAAATTTACAATGTAATCGTTACCGCTCACGCCTTTGTAATAAGCTTCTTTATAGTCATACCCATCATGATCGGAGGATTCGGCAACTGATTAGTCCCCCTCATAATCGGTGCCCCCGACATAGCATTCCCGCGAATAAACAACATAAGCTTTTGACTCCTCCCCCCATCATTCCTCCTCCTACTAGCCTCATCCACTGTAGAAGCTGGCGCCGGCACAGGCTGAACTGTCTACCCTCCCCTAGCAGGTAACCTTGCCCACGCCGGAGCTTCAGTAGACCTGGCTATCTTCTCACTCCACTTAGCCGGTATCTCCTCCATCCTTGGGGCCATCAACTTTATCACCACAGCCATCAACATAAAACCCCCCGCACTCTCACAATACCAAACCCCACTATTTGTCTGATCCGTACTAATTACCGCCATCCTACTCCTTCTATCACTCCCCGTACTCGCCGCCGGTATTACAATATTACTAACTGATTGAAACCTAAACACCACATTCTTCGACCCCGCTGGAGGAGGAGACCCAATCCTGTACCAACACCTATTCTGATTCTTCGGACACCCAGAAGTCTATATTCTGATCCTACCGGGGTTTGGAATCATCTCACACGTAGTCACGTACTACTCAGGCAAAAAGGAGCCCTTCGGCTACATGGGAATAGTCTGAGCCATACTATCCATCGGCTTCCTAGGATTCATCGTCTGAGCTCACCACATGTTTACAGTAGGAATAGACGTTGATACCCGAGCCTACTTTACATCAGCCACTATAATCATTGCCATCCCTACCGGAATCAAAGTATTTAGCTGACTAGCCACCCTGCACGGAGGAACAATCAAATGAGACCCCCCCAATACTATGAGCTCTAGGATTTATCTTCCTATTTACCATCGGAGGATTAACAGGAATCGTTCTTGCAAACTCTTCCCTAGACATCGCCCTGCACGACACGTACTACGTAGTTGCCCACTTCCACTACGTCCTATCCATAGGCGCCGTCTTTGCCATTCTAGCAGGATTTACTCACTGATTCCCACTACTCACTGGGTTTACCCTACACCAAACATGAGCAAAAGCCCACTTCGGGGTAATATTTACAGGAGTAAACCTAACGTTCTTCCCCCAGCACTTCCTAGGCCTAGCAGGAATACCCCGACGATACTCGGACTATCCCGACGCCTACACACTATGAAACACCATTTCCTCCATCGGCTCCCTAATCTCAATAGTAGCCGTAATCATACTAATATTCATCATCTGAGAAGCCTTTCCGGCCAAACGAAAAGTCCTACAACCAGAACTAACTACCACAAACGTTGAATGAATCCACGGCTGCCCTCCCCCATACCATACTTTCGAGGAACCGGCCTTCGTCCAAGTACAAGAAAGGAAGGAATCGAACCCTCACATGCTGGTTTCAAGCCAACTGCATTAACCGCTCATGCTTCTTTCTTATGAGACGTTAGTAAACCAATTACATAGCCTTGTCAAGACTAAATCACAGGTAAAAATCCTGTACATCTCATGTGGCCAACCACTCCCAACTAGGATTCCAAGACGCCTCATCACCCATCATAGAAGAACTCGTTGAATTCCACGACCACGCCCTAATCGTTGCCCTAGCTATCTGCAGCCTAGTTCTCTACCTTTTAGCCCACATACTAACAGAAAAACTCTCGTCCAATGCTGTAGACGCCCAAGAAGTAGAGCTGATCTGGACAATCCTACCTGCTATCGTCCTGGTACTCCTCGCCCTCCCATCCCTACAAATCCTCTACATAATGGACAAAATCGATGAACCAGACCTCACCCTAAAAGCCATCGGCCACCAATGATACTGAAGCTACGAATACACAGACTTCAAAGACCTATCATTCGACTCCTACATAGTGCCCACCCCAGACTTACCCAACGGCCACTTCCGACTGCTAGAAGTTGACCACCGCGTAGTTATCCCAATAGAATCCCCCATCCGCGTGATCATTACTGCAGGAGACGTACTCCACTCCTGAGCAGTCCCAACGCTCGGAGTTAAAACAGACGCAATCCCAGGCCGACTAAACCAAACTTCATTCATTACCACCCGGCCTGGGATTTTTTACGGACAATGCTCAGAAATTTGCGGGGCTAATCACAGCTACATACCCATTGTAGTAGAATCAACCCCACTCCCACATTTCGAGGCCTGATCGTCCCTTCTATCATCATCCTAATCATTAAGAAGCTATGCAACAGCACTAGCCTTTTAAGCTAGCCAAAGAGGGACTTCCCCCTCCTTAATGATATGCCACAGCTTAACCCCGCACCATGATTTTCAATCATAATTATAACCTGATTAACCCTAGCACTCCTCATCCAACCAAAACTACTAGCCTTCACCACAACCAACCCCCCATCAAATAAGACCTCCCTCACTACCAAACCCACACCATGATCCTGACCATGAACCTAAGCTTCTTTGACCAATTTTCCAGCCCCAATCTATTCGGCATCCCCTTAATCCTACTATCCCTACTCTTCCCAGCCCTACTATTCCCGTCCCCAAACAACCGATGAATCAACAACCGCCTTTCTACTATCCAAACATGACTCCTTCACCTAATCACAAAACAACTAATAGTCCCACTCAACAAAAATGGCCACAAATGAGCCATAATATTTACATCCCTAATAATCATACTTCTTACAATCAACCTTCTAGGCCTCCTTCCATATACATTCACCCCAACCACCCAACTATCTATGAACATAGCCCTAGCCTTCCCACTATGGCTCGCCACACTACTAACAGGCCTACGAAACCAACCATCAGCCTCTTTAGCCCACCTATTACCCGAAGGTACCCCTACACCCCTAATCCCCGCACTAATCCTGATCGAAACAACCAGCCTACTAATCCGCCCCCTAGCCCTCGGAGTCCGCCTTACAGCCAACCTTACAGCAGGACACTTACTCATCCAACTCATCTCTACAGCCTCCATTGCATTAATACCCACCCTTCCTGCAGTATCCATCCTAACAATAATCATCCTACTACTCCTAACCATCCTAGAAGTAGCAGTAGCCATAATCCAGGCCTACGTCTTCGTGCTCCTTCTAAGCCTATACTTACAAGAAAACATCTAATGGCACACCAAGCACACTCATACCACATAGTTGACCCAAGCCCTTGACCAATCTTCGGGGCAGCTGCCGCCCTACTCACAACCTCAGGATTAATCATGTGATTCCACTACAACTCATCCATACTACTAACCCTAGGCCTCATCTCAATACTCCTAGTAATACTCCAATGATGACGAGACATTGTACGAGAAAGCACCTTCCAAGGCCATCACACTCCCACAGTCCAAAAAGGCCTACGATACGGCATAATCCTTTTCATCACATCCGAAGCATTCTTCTTCTTAGGGTTCTTCTGAGCGTTCTTCCACTCGAGCCTGGCCCCAACCCCAGAACTAGGAGGCCAACGACCCCCAACAGGAATTAAACCACTCAACCCGATAGAAGTCCCCCTACTAAACACAGCCATCCTACTAGCCTCAGGCGTTACCGTAACGTGAGCCCATCACAGCATCACAGAAGGAAACCGAAAACACGCCATCCACGCCCTAACCCTAACGATCCTCCTGGGATTCTACTTCACAGCCCTACAAGCAATAGAATACCACGAAGCCCCATTCTCAATCGCCGATAGCGTCTACGGATCTACCTTCTTCGTTGCCACTGGATTCCACGGACTCCACGTAATCATCGGATCCTCCTTCCTGACCGTCTGCCTCTTCCGACTGATCAAGTTCCACTTTACATCAGACCACCACTTCGGATTCGAGGCAGCAGCCTGATACTGACACTTCGTAGACGTCATCTGACTATTCCTCTACATAACCATCTACTGATGAGGATCTTGCTCTTCTAGTATATTAATTACAATTGACTTCCAATCTCTAGAATCTGGTATAAACCCAGAGGAGAGCAATGAACGCACTCATGTTCATATTTGCCCTATCATCAATCCTAAGCGCCGCCCTAACCGCATTAAACTTCTGACTCGCCCAAATAAACCCCGACTCAGAGAAACTCTCACCGTACGAATGTGGATTCGACCCACTTGGATCTGCTCGATTACCATTCTCAGTCCGATTCTTCCTCAGTAGCCATCCTGTTCGTCCTATTCGACCTAGAAATCGCCCTCCTACTCCCCCTGCCATGAGCCGTCCAACTCCAATCCCCCCTAATGACCCTCACCTGAACTGTAGTGATCCTCCTTCTCCTAACACTCGGACTGGCCTACGAGTGAATTCAAGGGGGCCTAGAATGAGCAGAATAACAGAAAGTTAGTCTAACCAAAAAGATAGCTGGTTTCGACCCAGCAGATTACAGCCAACCCTGTAACTTTCTTATGTCGCCCCTACATTTAAGCTTCTACTCAGCCTTCATTTTCAGCGGACTAGGACTAGCCTTCCACCGAACCCACCTAGTATCCGCCCTACTATGCCTTGAAAGCATAATATTATCGATATTCGTAGGCCTATCAATATGATCCATCGAAAACCAAGTCTCCTCATTCACCATGGTACCAATTCTCATGCTAACCTTCTCAGCGTGTGAGGCGGGCACAGGCCTGGCCATCCTAGTAGCCTCCACCCGCACACATGGCTCCGACCATCTACACAACCTAAACCTCCTGCAATGCTAAAAATCATCCTACCCACAATCATACTTCTTCCAACAGCCCTGCTGTCTCCACCAAAATTTCTATGGACTAACACCACCTTATACAGCCTCCTAATCGCCTCCTACAGTGATTAATCCCAACCTACTACCCCTACAAATTTTTATCCAACTGAACAGGAATTGACCAAATCTCATCCCCCCTCCTAGTACTATCCTGCTGACTACTCCCACTCATAATCATAGCAAGCCAAAACCACCTGCAACAAGAACCCCTACAACGCAAACGAATCTTTATCTCAACCTTAGTCGCAGTCCAGCCATTCATCCTACTAGCCTTTTCCACCACAGAACTAGCACTATTTTACATCTCATTTGAAGCAACCCTCATTCCCACCCTAATCTTAATCACCCGATGGGGGAACCAACCAGAACGCCTAAGCGCTGGCATCTACCTGCTATTCTACACGCCAGTAAGCTCTCTACCCCTGCTAATCACAATCATACACCTATACGTGAAAATTGGCACCCTGCACCTGCCAACCCTACAAGTAACCCACCCAACCCTATCCACCTCATGGACAGGAATACTATCAGGTCTAGCACTGCTCATAGCATTCATAGTAAAAGCCCCACTATACGGCCTACACCTCTGACTGCCAAAAGCCCACGTAGAAGCACCCATCGCAGGCTCAATACTCCTCGCCGCCCTACTACTAAAGCTAGGAGGATACGGAATTATACGAGTCACTCTATTTATGGGCCCACTGTCCAACCTCCTGCACTACCCCTTCCTAACCCTGGCCCTATGAGGCGCCCTAATGACTAGCTCAATCTGCCTACGACAGACAGACCTAAAATCACTAATCGCTTATTCATCCGTTAGCCACATAGGCCTAGTTATCGCCGCAGGAATAATCCAAACCCACTGATCATTCTCAGGGGCAATGATCCTAATAATTTCCCATGGACTAACTTCCTCCATACTATTCTGCCTAGCCAACACAAACTATGAACGTACGCACAGCCGAATTCTACTACTCACACGAGGCCTACAACCTCTCCTACCACTCATAGCTACCTGATGATTGCTGGCCAATCTAACAAACATAGCCTTACCCCCAACAACAAACCTCATAGCAGAGCTAACCATTATAATCACCTTATTCAACTGATCTGCCTTCACGATCATCCTAACAGGAATCGCAACCCTACTAACCGCCTCCTACACCTTATTCATACTACTAATGACCCAACGAGGCTCAATCCCCTCCCACATCACATCTATGCAAAACTCAACCACGCGAGAACACCTGCTCATAACACTCCACATTATCCCAATATTCCTCCTAATCCTCAAACCCGAACTGATCTCCGGAATCCCCTCATGCAAGTATAGTTTAAACCAAACATTAGACTGTGATTCTAAGAATAGAAGTTCAAACCTTCTTACCTGCCGAGGGGAGGGTTTAACCAACAAGAGCTGCTAACTCTTACATCTGAGCCTAAAACCTCAGCCCCCTTACTTTTAAAGGATAACAGCAATCCACTGGTCTTAGGAACCACCCATCTTGGTGCAAATCCAAGTAAAAATAGTGAACCCCACACTACTAATCAACTCCCTCACACTACTCACGCTGACAATCCTCCTAACCCCAATCATCCTGCCATTTCTATTTAAAAACTTTAAAAACACCCCACAAGCCACCACCCGCGCTGTTAAAACCGCATTCCTAATTAGCCTAGCCCCTACAACCGCATTCATCTACTCGGGAGTAGAATCTGTCACCTGCCACTGGGAGTGAATATTCATTATAAACTTTAAAATCCCCCTGAGCCTAAAAATAGACCAATACTCAATAACATTTCTTCCAATCGCCCTATTTGTAACATGATCAATCCTACAATTCGCCATATGATACATGGCCTCAGAGCCATACGTAACAAAATTTTTCACCTACCTACTGACATTCCTAGTCGCCATACTCCTCCTAACAACCGCAAACAACATATTCCTCCTATTCGTAGGCTGGGAAGGAGTACGAATCATGTCCTTCCTTCTCATCGGCTGATGACAAGGCCGAGCAGATGCCAACACCGCCGCCCTACGAGCCGTAATCTACAACCGAATCGGAGACGTCGGACTGATCCTGAGCATAGCATGACTAGCTTCAACATTCAACACCTGAGAGATCCAACAAGCCGTACACCCCCACCAAACCCCAATCCTCCCCCTCATAGGATTAATCCTCGCAGCCGCAGGAAAATCCGCCCAATTTGGACTCCACCCATGACTGCCCGCAGCAATAGAAGGCCCCACCCCAGTATCAGCCCTACTGCACTCCAGTACCATAGTAGTAGCCGGAATCTTCCTGCTCATCCGCATGCACCCCCTGCTAGCCACCAACCAGACAGCCCTAACTGCCTGCCTATGCCTAGGTGCTCTATCAACCCTATTCGCTGCCACATGCGCCCTAACCCAAAATGACATCAAAAAAATCATTGCTTTCTCAACATCCAGCCAACTAGGACTAATAATAGTCACTATCGGACTAAACCTCCCACAACTAGCCTTCCTACACATCTCAACCCATGCCTTCTTTAAAGCCATACTATTCCTATGCTCAGGGTCTATCATCCACAACCTAAACGGAGAACAAGATATCCGAAAGATAGGAGGCCTACAGAAAATACTCCCAGTCACTACTTCCTGCCTAACCATCGGAAACCTGGCGCTGATAGGAACCCCATTCCTAGCCGGATTCTACTCAAAAGACCTCATCATCGAAAGCTTAAACACATCATACCTAAATACTTGAGCCCTACTCCTAACCCTTATAGCCACAGCATTCACCGCAACCTACAGCATCCGCATAACCATCCTAGTCCAAGCTGGACAAACCCGAATCCCCCCAATAGTATCAATAAACGAAAACAACCCACTAATCACCGCCCCCCTAACCCGACTCGCCCCAGGCAGCATTACAGCAGGAATAATCATTACCTCTTTCATCACACCAACCAAAACCCCCCCAATAACCATACCCCTTATCACCAAAACCGCTGCCATCCTCATAACAATCCTAGGAATCATCCTAGGCCCCTCATGTACAGGGCCACACCCCTCTAACGGCGCAAGCTTACATAGAAACATTATTAACAGACCTAGACAGATACAAAAACCCCTACAAGACCACGTATTAACTAACCCTGTTAACCCGACTCAGGAGCGCCTATAAGAGCGATTAAAATCTGTGAAAGGAACTCGGCAAATTAATAAGGCCCGACTGTTTACCAAAAACATAGCCTTCAGCAAATTAAACAAGTATTGAAGGTGATGCCTGCCCGGTGACTTAGGTTTAACGGCCGCGGTATCCTAACCGTGCAAAGATAGCGCAATCAATTGTCCCATAAATCGAGACTTGTATGAATGGCTAAACGAGGTCTTAACTGTCTCTCACAGATAATCAGTGAAATTGATCTCCCCGTGCAAAAGCGGGGATGTGAACATAAGACGAGAAGACCCTGTGGAACTTAAAAATCAACGACCACCGCGAATCCTCAATCAACCCCACTGGGGCCACTACCATCGCAGAGCCTGGTCGATATTTTTCGGTTGGGGCGACCTTGGAGGAGAACAAATCCTCCAAAAACAAGACCATACCTCTTTACCTAGAGCTACCCCTCAAAGTGCTAACAGTGACCAGACCCAATATAATTGATTAATGGACCAAGCTACCCCAGGGATAACAGCGCAATCCCCATCAAGAGCCCATATCGACAGGGGGGTTTACGACCTCGATGTTGGATCAGGACATCCTAATGGTGCAGCCGCTATTAAGGGTTCGTTTGTTCAACGATTAACAGTCCTACGTGATCTGAGTTCAGACCGGAGCAATCCAGGTCGGTTTCTATCTATGACACACTCTCCCCAGTACGAAAGGACCGGGAAAGTGGGGCCAATACCACAAGCACGCCCCCCCCCTCTAAGCAGTGAAACCAACTAAACCGTGAAGAGGGCCTTCCCCCACCACTTTCAATCCTAGAAAAGGACCAGCTAGAGTGGCAGAGCCCGGCAAGTGCAGAAGGCTTAAGCCCTTTCCCCAGAGGTTCAAATCCTCTCCCTAGCTTCACCCATGATTCAAATAACAACACTAAGCTGCCTCGTTATATCCCTCCTATACATCATCCCAATCCTGATTGCCGTAGCCTTCCTAACCCTAGTAGAACGGAAAATCCTAAGCTACATACAATCCCGCAAAGGCCCTAACGTTGTCGGGCCTTTTGGCCTACTTCAACCATTTGCGGACGGACTGAAACTATTTACCAAAGAGCCCATCCGACCCTCTACCTCTTCCCCACTTCTATTCATTCTGATACCAATACTAGCCCTTGTCCTAGCCCTCACCACTTGAGCACCACTACCACTCCCATTTCCCCTAGCAGATCTAAACCTCGGAGTTCTCTTCCTAATAGCCATGTCAAGCCTAGCCGTCTACTCAGTCCTATGATCGGGCTGAGCCTCGAACTCAAAATACGCACTAATCGGAGCCCTACGGGCAGTAGCACAGACCATTTCATACGAAGTGACACTGGCCATAATCCTGCTATCAATAATCATACTAAGCGGAAGCTACACACTCAGCTCCTTTGCCATCGCACAGGAGCCTCTATACTTCATTTTCTCCTCATGACCCCTAGCAATAATATGATACGTATCCACCCTAGCAGAGACAAACCGAGCTCCTTTTGACCTCACAGAGGGTGAATCTGAGCTAGTCTCAGGGTTTAACGTTGAATACGCCGCAGGACCCTTCGCCTTATTCTTCCTAGCTGAATATGCGAACATTATGCTAATAAATACACTTACAGCCATCATATTCCTAAACCCAAGCGCCCTAGGGCCACCCACAGAACTATTCCCCGTCATCCTAGCCACAAAAGTCCTCCTACTATCTTCTGGTTTCTTATGGGTCCGAGCTTCATACCCACGATTCCGATATGACCAACTAATGCACCTACTATGAAAAAACTTCCTACCCCTCACACTAGCTCTGTGCCTCTGACACATCAGCATACCTATCTGCTATGCAGGCCTACCTCCTTACATAAGGAAATGTGCCTGAACTACAAAGGGTCACTATGATAAAGTGAACATAGAGGTATAACAGCCCTCTCATTTCCTGTTGACCTTAGAAAAGTAGGAATTGAACCCACACAAGAGAAATCAAAATTCTCCATACTTCCCTTATATTATTTTCTAGTAGAGTCAGCTAATCAAGCTATCGGGCCCATACCCCGAAAATGATGGTTTAACCCCCTCCTCTACTAATGAACCCTTACGCGACCCCAATCATAACCTTCAGCCTCATCTTGGGCACCACAATCACAATTTCCAGCAACCACTGAGTTCTGGCCTGGACAGGACTGGAGATCAACGCACTAGCCATCATTCCCCTAATTGCCAAATCCCACCACCCACGAGCAGTAGAAGCTGCAACGAAATACTTCCTAACCCAAGCAGCTGCTTCCGCCCTGGTCCTATTCTCTAGCATAACCAATGCCTGAGTCACCGGCCAATGAGACATCACACAAATAAACCACCCAACCTCCTGTCTACTACTGACAGCAGCAATCGCTATTAAACTGGGCCTAGTGCCATTTCACTTCTGATTCCCAGAAGTACTACAAGGATCGCCACTAATAACAGCCCTGCTACTCTCGACCCTCATAAAATTCCCCCCACTAACCCTGCTCCTACTAACATCCAAATCCCTCGACCCAGCTCTACTCACCGCCATGGCCCTAGCCTCAACAGCACTAGGAGGCTGAATAGGACTGAACCAAACACAAACACGCAAAATCCTAGCCTTCTCGTCCATCTCCCACTTAGGCTGAATCGCCATCATCCTAGTTTACAGCCCCAAATTGGCCTTACTTACCTTCTACCTATACACAATCATAACATCAGCCGTATTCCTAGCCCTTAACAAAATCAAAGCCCTTAACCTATCCATGATCACAACCTCATGAACAAAAACCCCAGTGCTAAACGCCACCCTAATACTAGTACTTTTATCCCTAGCAGGCCTCCCCCCATTAACAGGCTTTATACCAAAGTGACTTATCATCCAAGAACTAACTAAACAGGAAATAACACCAGCAGCCATGGCAATTGCCATGCTATCACTGCTCAGCCTCTTCTTCTACCTACGCCTCGCATACCACTCAACAATTACCCTTCCCCCCAACTCCTCTAACCACATAAAACAATGATACACTAGCAAAGCCCCAAGCACACCTACTGCGGTCCTTGCCTCACTATCAATCCTCTTACTTCCCCTGTCCCCAATAATACATGCCATTGTCTAGAAACTTAGGATAACACCCCAAACCGAAGGCCTTCAAAGCCTTAAATAAGAGTTAAACCCTCTTAGTTTCTGCACATTAAGACTTACAGAATATTAACCTGTATCTTCTGAATGCAAGTCAGACGCTTTAATTAAGCTAAAGCCTCCCTAGACAGATGGGCTTCGATCCCACAAAACTCTAGTTAACAGCTAAATGCCTAAACCAATTGGCTTCTGCCTACAAAGACCCTGACGCACCCTAGTGCGCATCGATGAGCTTGCAACTCAACATGAATTTCACTACAGAGCCGATAAGAAGAGGAATTAAACCTCTCTAAAAAGGACTACAGCCTAACGCTTCAACACTCAGCCATCTTACCCGTCACCTTCATCAACCGATGACTATTTTCCACTAACCATAAGGATATTGGCACCCTGTACCTCATCTTCGGGGCATGAGCAGGAATAGTCGGCACCGCACTCAGCCTATTAATCCGCGCAGAACTAGGACAACCAGGAACTCTCCTAGGCGACGACCAAATTTACAATGTAATCGTTACCGCTCACGCCTTTGTAATAAGCTTCTTTATAGTCATACCCATCATGATCGGAGGATTCGGCAACTGATTAGTCCCCCTCATAATCGGTGCCCCCGACATAGCATTCCCGCGAATAAACAACATAAGCTTTTGACTCCTCCCCCCATCATTCCTCCTCCTACTAGCCTCATCCACTGTAGAAGCTGGCGCCGGCACAGGCTGAACTGTCTACCCTCCCCTAGCAGGTAACCTTGCCCACGCCGGAGCTTCAGTAGACCTGGCTATCTTCTCACTCCACTTAGCCGGTATCTCCTCCATCCTTGGGGCCATCAACTTTATCACCACAGCCATCAACATAAAACCCCCCGCACTCTCACAATACCAAACCCCACTATTTGTCTGATCCGTACTAATTACCGCCATCCTACTCCTTCTATCACTCCCCGTACTCGCCGCCGGTATTACAATATTACTAACTGATTGAAACCTAAACACCACATTCTTCGACCCCGCTGGAGGAGGAGACCCAATCCTGTACCAACACCTATTCTGATTCTTCGGACACCCAGAAGTCTATATTCTGATCCTACCGGGGTTTGGAATCATCTCACACGTAGTCACGTACTACTCAGGCAAAAAGGAGCCCTTCGGCTACATGGGAATAGTCTGAGCCATACTATCCATCGGCTTCCTAGGATTCATCGTCTGAGCTCACCACATGTTTACAGTAGGAATAGACGTTGATACCCGAGCCTACTTTACATCAGCCACTATAATCATTGCCATCCCTACCGGAATCAAAGTATTTAGCTGACTAGCCACCCTGCACGGAGGAACAATCAAATGAGACCCCCCCAATACTATGAGCTCTAGGATTTATCTTCCTATTTACCATCGGAGGATTAACAGGAATCGTTCTTGCAAACTCTTCCCTAGACATCGCCCTGCACGACACGTACTACGTAGTTGCCCACTTCCACTACGTCCTATCCATAGGCGCCGTCTTTGCCATTCTAGCAGGATTTACTCACTGATTCCCACTACTCACTGGGTTTACCCTACACCAAACATGAGCAAAAGCCCACTTCGGGGTAATATTTACAGGAGTAAACCTAACGTTCTTCCCCCAGCACTTCCTAGGCCTAGCAGGAATACCCCGACGATACTCGGACTATCCCGACGCCTACACACTATGAAACACCATTTCCTCCATCGGCTCCCTAATCTCAATAGTAGCCGTAATCATACTAATATTCATCATCTGAGAAGCCTTTCCGGCCAAACGAAAAGTCCTACAACCAGAACTAACTACCACAAACGTTGAATGAATCCACGGCTGCCCTCCCCCATACCATACTTTCGAGGAACCGGCCTTCGTCCAAGTACAAGAAAGGAAGGAATCGAACCCTCACATGCTGGTTTCAAGCCAACTGCATTAACCGCTCATGCTTCTTTCTTATGAGACGTTAGTAAACCAATTACATAGCCTTGTCAAGACTAAATCACAGGTAAAAATCCTGTACATCTCATGTGGCCAACCACTCCCAACTAGGATTCCAAGACGCCTCATCACCCATCATAGAAGAACTCGTTGAATTCCACGACCACGCCCTAATCGTTGCCCTAGCTATCTGCAGCCTAGTTCTCTACCTTTTAGCCCACATACTAACAGAAAAACTCTCGTCCAATGCTGTAGACGCCCAAGAAGTAGAGCTGATCTGGACAATCCTACCTGCTATCGTCCTGGTACTCCTCGCCCTCCCATCCCTACAAATCCTCTACATAATGGACAAAATCGATGAACCAGACCTCACCCTAAAAGCCATCGGCCACCAATGATACTGAAGCTACGAATACACAGACTTCAAAGACCTATCATTCGACTCCTACATAGTGCCCACCCCAGACTTACCCAACGGCCACTTCCGACTGCTAGAAGTTGACCACCGCGTAGTTATCCCAATAGAATCCCCCATCCGCGTGATCATTACTGCAGGAGACGTACTCCACTCCTGAGCAGTCCCAACGCTCGGAGTTAAAACAGACGCAATCCCAGGCCGACTAAACCAAACTTCATTCATTACCACCCGGCCTGGGATTTTTTACGGACAATGCTCAGAAATTTGCGGGGCTAATCACAGCTACATACCCATTGTAGTAGAATCAACCCCACTCCCACATTTCGAGGCCTGATCGTCCCTTCTATCATCATCCTAATCATTAAGAAGCTATGCAACAGCACTAGCCTTTTAAGCTAGCCAAAGAGGGACTTCCCCCTCCTTAATGATATGCCACAGCTTAACCCCGCACCATGATTTTCAATCATAATTATAACCTGATTAACCCTAGCACTCCTCATCCAACCAAAACTACTAGCCTTCACCACAACCAACCCCCCATCAAATAAG
This sequence comes from Anser brachyrhynchus, assembly GCF_964034855.1. NCBI lineage: Eukaryota > Metazoa > Chordata > Aves > Anseriformes > Anatidae > Anser > Anser brachyrhynchus. Next base: position 194,358 of record NW_027663527.1, on the reverse strand, counting down.
ACCTCCCTCACTACCAAACCCACACCATGATCCTGACCATGAACCTAAGCTTCTTTGACCAATTTTCCAGCCCCAATCTATTTGGCATCCCCTTAATCCTACTATCCCTACTCTTCCCAGCCCTACTATTCCCGTCCCCAAACAACCGATGAATCAACAACCGCCTTTCTACTATCCAAACATGACTCCTTCACCTAATCACAAAACAACTAATAGTCCCACTCAACAAAAATGGCCACAAATGAGCCATAATATTTACATCCCTAATAATCATACTTCTTACAATCAACCTTCTAGGCCTCCTTCCATATACATTCACCCCAACCACCCAACTATCTATGAACATAGCCCTAGCCTTCCCACTATGGCTCGCCACACTACTAACAGGCCTACGAAACCAACCATCAGCCTCTTTAGCCCACCTATTACCCGAAGGTACCCCTACACCCCTAATCCCCGCACTAATCCTGATCGAAACAACCAGCCTACTAATCCGCCCCCTAGCCCTCGGAGTCCGCCTTACAGCCAACCTTACAGCAGGACACTTACTCATCCAACTCATCTCTACAGCCTCCATTGCATTAATACCCACCCTTCCTGCAGTATCCATCCTAACAATAATCATCCTACTACTCCTAACCATCCTAGAAGTAGCAGTAGCCATAATCCAGGCCTACGTCTTCGTGCTCCTTCTAAGCCTATACTTACAAGAAAACATCTAATGGCACACCAAGCACACTCATACCACATAGTTGACCCAAGCCCTTGACCAATCTTCGGGGCAGCTGCCGCCCTACTCACAACCTCAGGATTAATCATGTGATTCCACTACAACTCATCCATACTACTAACCCTAGGCCTCATCTCAATACTCCTAGTAATACTCCAATGATGACGAGACATTGTACGAGAAAGCACCTTCCAAGGCCATCACACTCCCACAGTCCAAAAAGGCCTACGATACGGCATAATCCTTTTCATCACATCCGAAGCATTCTTCTTCTTAGGGTTCTTCTGAGCGTTCTTCCACTCGAGCCTGGCCCCAACCCCAGAACTAGGAGGCCAACGACCCCCAACAGGAATTAAACCACTCAACCCGATAGAAGTCCCCCTACTAAACACAGCCATCCTACTAGCCTCAGGCGTTACCGTAACGTGAGCCCATCACAGCATCACAGAAGGAAACCGAAAACACGCCATCCACGCCCTAACCCTAACGATCCTCCTGGGATTCTACTTCACAGCCCTACAAGCAATAGAATACCACGAAGCCCCATTCTCAATCGCCGATAGCGTCTACGGATCTACCTTCTTCGTTGCCACTGGATTCCACGGACTCCACGTAATCATCGGATCCTCCTTCCTGACCGTCTGCCTCTTCCGACTGATCAAGTTCCACTTTACATCAGACCACCACTTCGGATTCGAGGCAGCAGCCTGATACTGACACTTCGTAGACGTCATCTGACTATTCCTCTACATAACCATCTACTGATGAGGATCTTGCTCTTCTAGTATATTAATTACAATTGACTTCCAATCTCTAGAATCTGGTATAAACCCAGAGGAGAGCAATGAACGCACTCATGTTCATATTTGCCCTATCATCAATCCTAAGCGCCGCCCTAACCGCATTAAACTTCTGACTCGCCCAAATAAACCCCGACTCAGAGAAACTCTCACCGTACGAATGTGGATTCGACCCACTTGGATCTGCTCGATTACCATTCTCAGTCCGATTCTTCCTCAGTAGCCATCCTGTTCGTCCTATTCGACCTAGAAATCGCCCTCCTACTCCCCCTGCCATGAGCCGTCCAACTCCAATCCCCCCTAATGACCCTCACCTGAACTGTAGTGATCCTCCTTCTCCTAACACTCGGACTGGCCTACGAGTGAATTCAAGGGGGCCTAGAATGAGCAGAATAACAGAAAGTTAGTCTAACCAAAAAGATAGCTGGTTTCGACCCAGCAGATTACAGCCAACCCTGTAACTTTCTTATGTCGCCCCTACATTTAAGCTTCTACTCAGCCTTCATTTTCAGCGGACTAGGACTAGCCTTCCACCGAACCCACCTAGTATCCGCCCTACTATGCCTTGAAAGCATAATATTATCGATATTCGTAGGCCTATCAATATGATCCATCGAAAACCAAGTCTCCTCATTCACCATGGTACCAATTCTCATGCTAACCTTCTCAGCGTGTGAGGCGGGCACAGGCCTGGCCATCCTAGTAGCCTCCACCCGCACACATGGCTCCGACCATCTACACAACCTAAACCTCCTGCAATGCTAAAAATCATCCTACCCACAATCATACTTCTTCCAACAGCCCTGCTGTCTCCACCAAAATTTCTATGGACTAACACCACCTTATACAGCCTCCTAATCGCTGCCCTAAGCCTACAGTGATTAATCCCAACCTACTACCCCTACAAATTTTTATCCAACTGAACAGGAATTGACCAAATCTCATCCCCCCTCCTAGTACTATCCTGCTGACTACTCCCACTCATAATCATAGCAAGCCAAAACCACCTGCAACAAGAACCCCTACAACGCAAACGAATCTTTATCTCAACCTTAGTCGCAGTCCAGCCATTCATCCTACTAGCCTTTTCCACCACAGAACTAGCACTATTTTACATCTCATTTGAAGCAACCCTCATTCCCACCCTAATCTTAATCACCCGATGGGGGAACCAACCAGAACGCCTAAGCGCTGGCATCTACCTGCTATTCTACACGCCAGTAAGCTCTCTACCCCTGCTAATCACAATCATACACCTATACGTGAAAATTGGCACCCTGCACCTGCCAACCCTACAACTAACCCACCCAACCCTATCCACCTCATGGACAGGAATACTATCAGGTCTAGCACTGCTCATAGCATTCATAGTAAAAGCCCCACTATACGGCCTACACCTCTGACTGCCAAAAGCCCACGTAGAAGCACCCATCGCAGGCTCAATACTCCTCGCCGCCCTACTACTAAAGCTAGGAGGATACGGAATTATACGAGTCACTCTATTTATGGGCCCACTGTCCAACCTCCTGCACTACCCCTTCCTAACCCTGGCCCTATGAGGCGCCCTAATGACTAGCTCAATCTGCCTACGACAGACAGACCTAAAATCACTAATCGCTTATTCATCCGTTAGCCACATAGGCCTAGTTATCGCCGCAGGAATAATCCAAACCCACTGATCATTCTCAGGGGCAATGATCCTAATAATTTCCCATGGACTAACTTCCTTCCATACTATTCTGCCTAGCCAACACAAACTATGAACGTACGCACAGCCGAATTCTACTACTCACACGAGGCCTACAACCTCTCCTACCACTCATAGCTACCTGATGATTGCTGGCCAATCTAACAAACATAGCCTTACCCCCAACAACAAACCTCATAGCAGAGCTAACCATTATAATCACCTTATTCAACTGATCTGCCTTCACGATCATCCTAACAGGAATCGCAACCCTACTAACCGCCTCCTACACCTTATTCATACTACTAATGACCCAACGAGGCTCAATCCCCTCCCACATCACATCTATGCAAAACTCAACCACGCGAGAACACCTGCTCATAACACTCCACATTATCCCAATATTCCTCCTAATCCTCAAACCCGAACTGATCTCCGGAATCCCCTCATGCAAGTATAGTTTAAACCAAACATTAGACTGTGATTCTAAGAATAGAAGTTCAAACCTTCTTACCTGCCGAGGGGAGGGTTTAACCAACAAGAGCTGCTAACTCTTACATCTGAGCCTAAAACCTCAGCCCCCTTACTTTTAAAGGATAACAGAATCCACTGGTCTTAGGAACCACCCATCTTGGTGCAAATCCAAGTAAAAATAGTGAACCCCACACTACTAATCAACTCCCTCACACTACTCACGCTGACAATCCTCCTAACCCCAATCATCCTGCCATTTCTATTTAAAAACTTTAAAAACACCCCACAAGCCACCACCCGCGCTGTTAAAACCGCATTCCTAATTAGCCTAGCCCCTACAACCGCATTCATCTACTCGGGAGTAGAATCTGTCACCTGCCACTGGGAGTGAAAATTCATTATAAACTTTAAAATCCCCCTGAGCCTAAAAATCGACCAATACTCAATAACATTTCTTCCAATCGCCCTATTTGTAACATGATCAATCCTACAATTCGCCATATGATACATGGCCTCAGAGCCATACGTAACAAAATTTTTCACCTACCTACTGACATTCCTAGTCGCCATACTCCTCCTAACAACCGCAAACAACATATTCCTCCTATTCGTAGGCTGGGAAGGAGTACGAATCATGTCCTTCCTTCTCATCGGCTGATGACAAGGCCGAGCAGATGCCAACACCGCCGCCCTACGAGCCGTAATCTACAACCGAATCGGAGACGTCGGACTGATCCTGAGCATAGCATGACTAGCTTCAACATTCAACACCTGAGAGATCCAACAAGCCGTACACCCCCACCAAACCCCAATCCTCCCCCTCATAGGATTAATCCTCGCAGCCGCAGGAAAATCCGCCCAATTTGGACTCCACCCATGACTGCCCGCAGCAATAGAAGGCCCCACCCCAGTATCAGCCCTACTGCACTCCAGTACCATAGTAGTAGCCGGAATCTTCCTGCTCATCCGCATGCACCCCCTGCTAGCCACCAACCAGACAGCCCTAACTGCCTGCCTATGCCTAGGTGCTCTATCAACCCTATTCGCTGCCACATGCGCCCTAACCCAAAATGACATCAAAAAAATCATTGCTTTCTCAACATCCAGCCAACTAGGACTAATAATAGTCACTATCGGACTAAACCTCCCACAACTAGCCTTCCTACACATCTCAACCCATGCCTTCTTTAAAGCCATACTATTCCTATGCTCAGGGTCTATCATCCACAACCTAAACGGAGAACAAGATATCCGAAAGATAGGAGGCCTACAGAAAATACTCCCAGTCACTACTTCCTGCCTAACCATCGGAAACCTGGCGCTGATAGGAACCCCATTCCTAGCCGGATTCTACTCAAAAGACCTCATCATCGAAAGCTTAAACACATCATACCTAAATACTTGAGCCCTACTCCTAACCCTTATAGCCACAGCATTCACCGCAACCTACAGCATCCGCATAACCATCCTAGTCCAAGCTGGACAAACCCGAATCCCCCCAATAGTATCAATAAACGAAAACAACCCACTAATCACCGCCCCCCTAACCCGACTCGCCCTAGGCAGCATTACAGCAGGAATAATCATTACCTCTTTCATCACACCAACCAAAACCCCCCCAATAACCATACCCCTTATCACCAAAACCGCTGCCATCCTCATAACAATCCTAGGAATCATCCTAGGCCCCTCATGTACAGGGCCACACCCCTCTAACGGCGCAAGCTTACATAGAAACATTATTAACAGACCTAGACAGATACAAAAACCCCTACAAGACCACGTATTAACTAACCCTGTTAACCCGACTCAGGAGCGCCTATAAGAGCGATTAAAATCTGTGAAAGGAACTCGGCAAATTAATAAGGCCCGACTGTTTACCAAAAACATAGCCTTCAGCAAATTAAACAAGTATTGAAGGTGATGCCTGCCCGGTGACTTAGGTTTAACGGCTGCGGTATCCTAACCGTGCAAAGATAGCGCAATCAATTGTCCCATAAATCGAGACTTGTATGAATGGCTAAACGAGGTCTTAACTGTCTCTCACAGATAATCAGTGAAATTGATCTCCCCATGCAAAAGCGGGGATGTGAACATAAGACGAGAAGACCCTGTGGAACTTAAAAATCAACGACCACCGCGAATCCTCAATCAACCCCACTGGGGCCACTACCATCGCAGAGCCTGGTCGATATTTTTCGGTTGGGGCGACCTTGGAGGAGAACAAATCCTCCAAAAACAAGACCATACCTCTTTACCTAGAGCTACCCCTCAAAGTGCTAACAGTGACCAGACCCAATATAATTGATTAATGGACCAAGCTACCCCAGGGATAACAGCGCAATCCCCCTCAAGAGCCCATATCGACAGGGGGGTTTACGACCTCGATGTTGGATCAGGACATCCTAATGGTGCAGCCGCTATTAAGGGTTCGTTTGTTCAACGATTAACAGTCCTACGTGATCTGAGTTCAGACCGGAGCAATCCAGGTCGGTTTCTATCTATGACACACTCTCCCCAGTACGAAAGGACCGGGAAAGTGGGGCCAATACCACAAGCACGCCCCCCCCCTCTAAGCAGTGAAACCAGCTAAACCGTGAAGAGGGCCTTCCCCCACCACTTTCAATCCTAGAAAAGGACCAGCTAGAGTGGCAGAGCCCGGCAAGTGCAGAAGGCTTAAGCCCTTTCCCCAGAGGTTCAAATCCTCTCCCTAGCTTCACCCATGATTCAAATAACAACACTAAGCTGCCTCGTTATATCCCTCCTATACATCATCCCAATCCTGATTGCCGTAGCCTTCCTAACCCTAGTAGAACGGAAAATCCTAAGCTACATACAATCCCGCAAAGGCCCTAACGTTGTCGGGCCTTTTGGCCTACTTCAACCATTTGCGGACGGACTGAAACTATTTACCAAAGAGCCCATCCGACCCTCTACCTCTTCCCCACTTCTATTCATTCTGATACCAATACTAGCCCTTGTCCTAGCCCTCACCACTTGAGCACCACTACCACTCCCATTTCCCCTAGCAGATCTAAACCTCGGAGTTCTCTTCCTAATAGCCATGTCAAGCCTAGCCGTCTACTCAGTCCTATGATCGGGCTGAGCCTCGAACTCAAAATACGCACTAATCGGAGCCCTACGGGCAGTAGCACAGACCATTTCATACGAAGTGACACTGGCCATAATCCTGCTATCAATAATCATACTAAGCGGAAGCTACACACTCAGCTCCTTTGCCATCGCACAGGAGCCTCTATACTTCATTTTCTCCTCATGACCCCTAGCAATAATATGATACGTATCCACCCTAGCAGAGACAAACCGAGCTCCTTTTGACCTCACAGAGGGTGAATCTGAGCTAGTCTCAGGGTTTAACGTTGAATACGCCGCAGGACCCTTCGCCTTATTCTTCCTAGCTGAATATGCGAACATTATGCTAATAAATACACTTACAGCCATCATATTCCTAAACCCAAGCGCCCTAGGGCCACCCACAGAACTATTCCCCGTCATCCTAGCCACAAAAGTCCTCCTACTATCTTCTGGTTTCTTATGGGTCCGAGCTTCATACCCACGATTCCGATATGACCAACTAATGCACCTACTATGAAAAAACTTCCTACCCCTCACACTAGCTCTGTGCCTCTGACACATCAGCATACCTATCTGCTATGCAGGCCTACCTCCTTACATAAGGAAATGTGCCTGAACTACAAAGGGTCACTATGATAAAGTGAACATAGAGGTATAACAGCCCTCTCATTTCCTGTTGACCTTAGAAAAGTAGGAATTGAACCCACACAAGAGAAATCAAAATTCTCCATACTTCCCTTATATTATTTTCTAGTAGAGTCAGCTAATCAAGCTATCGGGCCCATACCCCGAAAATGATGGTTTAACCCCCTCCTCTACTAATGAACCCTTACGCGGCCCCAATCATAACCTTCAGCCTCATCTTGGGCACCACAATCACAATTTCCAGCAACCACTGAGTTCTGGCCTGGACAGGACTGGAGATCAACGCACTAGCCATCATTCCCCTAATTGCCAAATCCCACCACCCACGAGCAGTAGAAGCCGCAACGAAATACTTCCTAACCCAAGCAGCTGCTTCCGCCCTGGTCCTATTCTCTAGCATAACCAATGCCTGAGTCACCGGCCAATGAGACATCACACAAATAAACCACCCAACCTCCTGTCTACTACTGACAGCAGCAATCGCTATTAAACTGGGCCTAGTGCCATTTCACTTCTGATTCCCAGAAGTACTACAAGGATCGCCACTAATAACAGCCCTGCTACTCTCGACCCTCATAAAATTCCCCCCACTAACCCTGCTCCTACTAACATCCAAATCCCTCGACCCAGCTCTACTCACCGCCATGGCCCTAGCCTCAACAGCACTAGGAGGCTGAATAGGACTGAACCAAACACAAACACGCAAAATCCTAGCCTTCTCGTCCATCTCCCACTTAGGCTGAATCGCCATCATCCTAGTTTACAGCCCCAAATTGGCCTTACTTACCTTCTACCTATACACAATCATAACATCAGCCGTATTCCTAGCCCTTAACAAAATCAAAGCCCTTAACCTATCCATGATCACAACCTCATGAACAAAAACCCCAGTGCTAAACGCCACCCTAATACTAGTACTTTTATCCCTAGCAGGCCTCCCCCCATTAACAGGCTTTATACCAAAGTGACTTATCATCCAAGAACTAACTAAACAGGAAATAACACCAGCAGCCATGGCAATTGCCATGCTATCACTGCTCAGCCTCTTCTTCTACCTACGCCTCGCATACCACTCAACAATTACCCTTCCCCCCAACTCCTCTAACCACATAAAACAATGATACACTAGCAAAGCCCCAAGCACACCTACTGCGGTCCTTGCCTCACTATCAATCCTCTTACTTCCCCTGTCCCCAATAATACATGCCATTGTCTAGAAACTTAGGATAACACCCCAAACCGAAGGCCTTCAAAGCCTTAAATAAGAGTTAAACCCTCTTAGTTTCTGCACATTAAGACTTACAGAATATTAACCTGTATCTTCTGAATGCAAGTCAGACGCTTTAATTAAGCTAAAGCCTCCCTAGACAGATGGGCTTCGATCCCACAAAACTCTAGTTAACAGCTAAATGCCTAAACCAATTGGCTTCTGCCTACAAAGACCCTGACGCACCCTAGTGCGCATCGATGAGCTTGCAACTCAACATGAATTTCACTACAGAGCCGATAAGAAGAGGAATTAAACCTCTGTAAAAAGGACTACAGCCTAACGCTTCAACACTCAGCCATCTTACCCGTCACCTTCATCAACCGATGACTATTTTCCACTAACCATAAGGATATTGGCACCCTGTACCTCATCTTCGGGGCATGAGCAGGAATAGTCGGCACCGCACTCAGCCTATTAATCCGCGCAGAACTAGGACAACCAGGAACTCTCCTAGGCGACGACCAAATTTACAATGTAATCGTTACCGCTCACGCCTTTGTAATAAGCTTCTTTATAGTCATACCCATCATGATCGGAGGATTCGGCAACTGATTAGTCCCCCTCATAATCGGTGCCCCCGACATAGCATTCCCGCGAATAAACAACATAAGCTTTTGACTCCTCCCCCCATCATTCCTCCTCCTACTAGCCTCATCCACTGTAGAAGCTGGCGCCGGCACAGGCTGAACTGTCTACCCTCCCCTAGCAGGTAACCTTGCCCACGCCGGAGCTTCAGTAGACCTGGCTATCTTCTCACTCCACTTAGCCGGTATCTCCTCCATCCTTGGGGCCATCAACTTTATCACCACAGCCATCAACATAAAACCCCCCGCACTCTCACAATACCAAACCCCACTATTTGTCTGATCCGTACTAATTACCGCCATCCTACTCCTTCTATCACTCCCCGTACTCGCCGCCGGTATTACAATATTACTAACTGATTGAAACCTAAACACCACATTCTTCGACCCCGCTGGAGGAGGAGACCCAATCCTGTACCAACACCTATTCTGATTCTTCGGACACCCAGAAGTCTATATTCTGATCCTACCGGGGTTTGGAATCATCTCACACGTAGCCACGTACTACTCAGGCAAAAAGGAGCCCTTCGGCTACATGGGAATAGTCTGAGCCATACTATCCATCGGCTTCCTAGGATTCATCGTCTGAGCTCACCACATGTTTACAGTAGGAATAGACGTTGATACCCGAGCCTACTTTACATCAGCCACTATAATCATTGCCATCCCTACCGGAATCAAAGTATTTAGCTGACTAGCCACCCTGCACGGAGGAACAATCAAATGAGACCCCCCCAATACTATGAGCTCTAGGATTTATCTTCCTATTTACCATCAGAGGATTAACAGGAATCGTTCTTGCAAACTCTTCCCTAGACATCGCCCTGCACGACACGTACTACGTAGTTGCCCACTTCCACTACGTCCTATCCATAGGCGCCGTCTTTGCCATTCTAGCAGGATTTACTCACTGATTCCCACTACTCACTGGGTTTACCCTACACCAAACATGAGCAAAAGCCCACTTCGGGGTAATATTTACAGGAGTAAACCTAACGTTCTTCCCCCAGCACTTCCTAGGCCTAGCAGGAATACCCCGACGATACTCGGACTATCCCGACGCCTACACACTATGAAACACCATTTCCTCCATCGGCTCCCTAATCTCAATAGTAGCCGTAATCATACTAATATTCATCATCTGAGAAGCCTTTTCGGCCAAACGAAAAGTCCTACAACCAGAACTAACTACCACAAACGTTGAATGAATCCACGGCTGCCCTCCCCCATACCATACTTTCGAGGAACCGGCCTTCGTCCAAGTACAAGAAAGGAAGGAATCGAACCCTCACATGCTGGTTTCAAGCCAACTGCATTAACCGCTCATGCTTCTTTCTTATGAGACGTTAGTAAACCAATTACATAGCCTTGTCAAGACTAAATCACAGGTAAAAATCCTGTACATCTCATGTGGCCAACCACTCCCAACTAGGATTCCAAGACGCCTCATCACCCATCATAGAAGAACTCGTTGAATTCCACGACCACGCCCTAATCGTTGCCCTAGCTATCTGCAGCCTAGTTCTCTACCTTTTAGCCCACATACTAACAGAAAAACTCTCGTCCAATGCTGTAGACGCCCAAGAAGTAGAGCTGATCTGGACAATCCTACCTGCTATCGTCCTGGTACTCCTCGCCCTCCCATCCCTACAAATCCTCTACATAATGGACAAAATCGATGAACCAGACCTCACCCTAAAAGCCATCGGCCACCAATGATACTGAAGCTACGAATACACAGACTTCAAAGACCTATCATTCGACTCCTACATAGTGCCCACCCCAGACTTACCCAACGGCCACTTCCGACTGCTAGAAGTTGACCACCGCGTAGTTATCCCAATAGAATCCCCCATCCGCGTGATCATTACTGCAGGAGACGTACTCCACTCCTGAGCAGTCCCAACGCTCGGAGTTAAAACAGACGCAATCCCAGGCCGACTAAACCAAACTTCATTCATTACCACCCGGCCTGGGAATTTTTACGGACAATGCTCAGAAATTTGCGGGGCTAATCACAGCTACATACCCATTGTAGTAGAATCAACCCCACTCCCACATTTCGAGGCCTGATCGTCCCTTCTATCATCATCCTAATCATTAAGAAGCTATGCAACAGCACTAGCCTTTTAAGCTAGCCAAAGAGGGACTTCCCCCTCCTTAATGATATGCCACAGCTTAACCCCGCACCATGATTTTCAATCATAATTATAACCTGATTAACCCTAGCACTCCTCATCCAACCAAAACTACTAGCCTTCACCACAACCAACCCCCCATCAAATAAGACCTCCCTCACTACCAAACCCACACCATGATCCTGACCATGAACCTAAGCTTCTTTGACCAATTTTCCAGCCCCAATCTATTCGGCATCCCCTTAATCCTACTATCCCTACTCTTCCCAGCCCTACTATTCCCGTCCCCAAACAACCGATGAATCAACAACCGCCTTTCTACTATCCAAACATGACTCCTTCACCTAATCACAAAACAACTAATAGTCCCACTCAACAAAAATGGCCACAAATGAGCCATAATATTTACATCCCTAATAATCATACTTCTTACAATCAACCTTCTAGGCCTCCTTCCATATACATTCACCCCAACCACCCAACTATCTATGAACATAGCCCTAGCCTTCCCACTATGGCTCGCCACACTACTAACAGGCCTACGAAACCAACCATCAGCCTCTTTAGCCCACCTATTACCCGAAGGTACCCCTACACCCCTAATCCCCGCACTAATCCTGATCGAAACAACCAGCCTACTAATCCGCCCCCTAGCCCTCGGAGTCCGCCTTACAGCCAACCTTACAGCAGGACACTTACTCATCCAACTCATCTCTACAGCCTCCATTGCATTAATACCCACCCTTCCTGCAGTATCCATCCTAACAATAATCATCCTACTACTCCTAACCATCCTAGAAGTAGCAGTAGCCATAATCCAGGCCTACGTCTTCGTGCTCCTTCTAAGCCTATACTTACAAGAAAACATCTAATGGCACACCAAGCACACTCATACCACATAGTTGACCCAAGCCCTTGACCAATCTTCGGGGCAGCCGCCGCCCTACTCACAACCTCAGGATTAATCATGTGATTCCACTACAACTCATCCATACTACTAACCCTAGGCCTCATCTCAATACTCCTAGTAATACTCCAATGATGACGAGACATTGTACGAGAAAGCACCTTCCAAGGCCATCACACTCCCACAGTCCAAAAAGGCCTACGATACGGCATAATCCTTTTCATCACATCCGAAGCATTCTTCTTCTTAGGGTTCTTCTGAGCGTTCTTCCACTCGAGCCTGGCCCCAACCCCAGAACTAGGAGGCCAACGACCCCCAACAGGAATTAAACCACTCAACCCGATAGAAGTCCCCCTACTAAACACAGCCATCCTACTAGCCTCAGGCGTTACCGTAACGTGAGCCCATCACAGCATCACAGAAGGAAACCGAAAACACGCCATCCACGCCCTAACCCTAACGATCCTCCTGGGATTCTACTTCACAGCCCTACAAGCAATAGAATACCACGAAGCCCCATTCTCAATCGCCGATAGCGTCTACGGATCTACCTTCTTCGTTGCCACTGGATTCCACGGACTCCACGTAATCATCGGATCCTCCTTCCTGACCGTCTGCCTCTTCCGACTGATCAAGTTCCACTTTACATCAGACCACCACTTCGGATTCGAGGCAGCAGCCTGATACTGACACTTCGTAGACATCATCTGACTATTCCTCTACATAACCATCTACTGATGAGGATCTTGCTCTTCTAGTATATTAATTACAATTGACTTCCAATCTCTAGAATCTGGTATAAACCCAGAGGAGAGCAATGAACGCACTCATGTTCATATTCGCCCTATCATCAATCCTAAGCGCCGCCCTAACCGCATTAAACTTCTGACTCGCCCAAATAAACCCCGACTCAGAGAAACTCTCACCGTACGAATGTGGCTTCGACCCACTTGGATCTGCTCGATTACCATTCTCAGTCCGATTCTTCCTCAGTAGCCATCCTGTTCGTCCTATTCGACCTAGAAATCGCCCTCCTACTCCCCCTGCCATGAGCCGTCCAACTCCAATCCCCCCTAATGACCCTCACCTGAACTGTAGTGATCCTCCTTCTCCTAACACTCGGACTGGCCTACGAGTGAATTCAAGGGGGCCTAGAATGAGCAGAATAACAGAAAGTTAGTCTAACCAAAAAGATAGCTGGTTTCGACCCAGCAGATTACAGCCAACCCTGTAACTTTCTTATGTCGCCCCTACATTTAAGCTTCTACTCAGCCTTCATTTTCAGCGGACTAGGACTAGCCTTCCACCGAACCCACCTAGTATCCGCCCTACTATGCCTTGAAAGCATAATATTATCGATATTCGTAGGCCTATCAATATGATCCATCGAAAACCAAGTCTCCTCATTCACCATGGTACCAATTCTCATGCTAACCTTCTCAGCGTGTGAGGCGGGCACAGGCCTGGCCATCCTAGTAGCCTCCACCCGCACACATGGCTCCGACCATCTACACAACCTAAACCTCCTGCAATGCTAAAAATCATCCTACCCACAATCATACTTCTTCCAACAGCCCTGCTGTCTCCACCAAAATTTCTATGGACTAACACCACCTTATACAGCCTCCTAATCGCTGCCCTAAGCCTACAGTGATTAATCCCAACCTACTACCCCTACAAATTTTTATCCAACTGAACAGGAATTGACCAAATCTCATCCCCCCTCCTAGTACTATCCTGCTGACTACTCCCACTCATAATCATAGCAAGCCAAAACCACCTGCAACAAGAACCCCTACAACGCAAACGAATCTTTATCTCAACCTTAGTCGCAGTCCAGCCATTCATCCTACTAGCCTTTTCCACCACAGAACTAGCACTATTTTACATCTCATTTGAAGCAACCCTCATTCCCACCCTAATCTTAATCACCCGATGGGGGAACCAACCAGAACGCCTAAGCGCTGGCATCTACCTGCTATTCTACACGCCAGTAAGCTCTCTACCCCTGCTAATCACAATCATACACCTATACGTGAAAATTGGCACCCTGCACCTGCCAACCCTACAACTAACCCACCCAACCCTATCCACCTCATGGACAGGAATACTATCAGGTCTAGCACTGCTCATAGCATTCATAGTAAAAGCCCCACTATACGGCCTACACCTCTGACTGCCAAAAGCCCACGTAGAAGCACCCATCGCAGGCTCAATACTCCTCGCCGCCCTACTACTAAAGCTAGGAGGATACGGAATTATACGAGTCACTCTATTTATGGGCCCACTGTCCAACCTCCTGCACTACCCCTTCCTAACCCTGGCCCTATGAGGCGCCCTAATGACTAGCTCAATCTGCCTACGACAGACAGACCTAAAATCACTAATCGCTTATTCATCCGTTAGCCACATAGGCCTAGTTATCGCCGCAGGAATAATCCAAACCCACTGATCATTCTCAGGGGCAATGATCCTAATAATTTCCCATGGACTAACTTCCTCCATACTATTCTGCCTAGCCAACACAAACTATGAACGTACGCACAGCCGAATTCTACTACTCACACGAGGCCTACAACCTCTCCTACCACTCATAGCTACCTGATGGTTGCTGGCCAATCTAACAAACATAGCCTTACCCCCAACAACAAACCTCATAGCAGAGCTAACCATTATAATCACCTTATTCAACTGATCTGCCTTCACGATCATCCTAACAGGAATCGCAACCCTACTAACCGCCTCCTACACCTTATTCATACTACTAATGACCCAACGAGGCTCAATCCCCTCCCACATCACATCTATGCAAAACTCAACCACGCGAGAACACCTGCTCATAACACTCCACATTATCCCAATATTCCTCCTAATCCTCAAACCCGAACTGATCTCCGGAATCCCCTCATGCAAGTATAGTTTAAACCAAACATTAGACTGTGATTCTAAGAATAGAAGTTCAAACCTTCTTACCTGCCGAGGGGAGGGTTTAACCAACAAGAGCTGCTAACTCTTACATCTGAGCCTAAAACCTCAGCCCCCTTACTTTTAAAGGATAACAGCAATCCACTGGTCTTAGGAACCACCCATCTTGGTGCAAATCCAAGTAAAAGTAGTGAACCCCACACTACTAATCAACTCCCTCACACTACTCACGCTGACAATCCTCCTAACCCCAATCATCCTGCCATTTCTATTTAAAAACTTTAAATACACCCCACAAGCCACCACCCGCGCTGTTAAAACCGCATTCCTAATTAGCCTAGCCCCTACAACCGCATTCATCTACTCGGGAGTAGAATCTGTCACCTGCCACTGGGAGTGAAAATTCATTATAAACTTTAAAATCCCCCTGAGCCTAAAAATAGACCAATACTCAATAACATTTCTTCCAATCGCCCTATTTGTAACATGATCAATCCTACAATTCGCCATATGATACATGGCCTCAGAGCCATACGTAACAAAATTTTTCACCTACCTACTGACATTCCTAGTCGCCATACTCCTCCTAACAACCGCAAACAACATATTCCTCCTATTCGTAGGCTGGGAAGGAGTACGAATCATGTCCTTCCTTCTCATCGGCTGATGACAAGGCCGAGCAGATGCCAACACCGCCGCCCTACGAGCCGTAATCTACAACCGAATCGGAGACGTCGGACTGATCCTGAGCATAGCATGACTAGCTTCAACATTCAACACCTGAGAGATCCAACAAGCCGTACACCCCCACCAAACCCCAATCCTCCCCCTCATAGGATTAATCCTCGCAGCCGCAGGAAAATCCGCCCAATTTGGACTCCACCCATGACTGCCCGCAGCAATAGAAGGCCCCACCCCAGTATCAGCCCTACTGCACTCCAGTACCATAGTAGTAGCCGGAATCTTCCTGCTCATCCGCATGCACCCCCTGCTAGCCACCAACCAGACAGCCCTAACTGCCTGCCTATGCCTAGGTGCTCTATCAACCCTATTCGCTGCCACATGCGCCCTAACCCAAAATGACATCAAAAAAATCATTGCTTTCTCAACATCCAGCCAACTAGGACTAATAATAGTCACTATCGGACTAAACCTCCCACAACTAGCCTTCCTACACATCTCAACCCATGCCTTCTTTAAAGCCATACTATTCCTATGCTCAGGGTCTATCATCCACAACCTAAACGGAGAACAAGATATCCGAAAGATAGGAGGCCTACAGAAAATACTCCCAGTCACTACTTCCTGCCTAACCATCGGAAACCTGGCGCTGATAGGAACCCCATTCCTAGCCGGATTCTACTCAAAAGACCTCATCATCGAAAGCTTAAACACATCATACCTAAATACTTGAGCCCTACTCCTAACCCTTATAGCCACAGCATTCACCGCAACCTACAGCATCCGCATAACCATCCTAGTCCAAGCTGGACAAACCCGAATCCCCCCAATAGTATCAATAAACGAAAACAACCCACTAATCACCGCCCCCCTAACCCGACTCGCCCTAGGCAGCATTACAGCAGGAATAATCATTACCTCTTTCATCACACCAACCAAAACCCCCCCAATAACCATACCCCTTATCACCAAAACTGCTGCCATCCTCATAACAATCCTAGGAATCATCCTAGCCCTAGAACTATCGAACATAACACACACCCTCACTCACCCCAAACCAAACCCCCTCATAAACTTCTCCTCTGCATTAGGGTACTTCAACCCCCTAGTACACCGATTCTTCTCCAAAAACCTACTAGAAAAGGGACAAAACATTGCCCTACACTTGATCGACCTCTCCTGACTCAAAAAAATAGGGCCAGAGGGCCTTGCTGAACTACAAGTAGCCGCAAGCAAAGCCGCAACCTCAATACACACAGGGCTAATTAAGGCCTACCTAGGATCCTTCGCCCTCTCCATCCTGGTAATAATCCTAATAACACACAGACTCACTAATGGCCCCTAACATCCGCAAATCCCATCCCCTACTAAAAATAATCAACAACTCCCTAATCGACCTACCCGCCCCCTCCAACATCTCTGCCTGATGAAACTTCGGCTCCCTTCTAGCCATCTGCTTAGCCACACAAATCCTAACAGGCCTGCTACTAGCCATACACTACACCGCAGACACTTCACTCGCCTTCTCCTCAGTAGCTCACACATGCCGAGACGTCCAGTACGGATGGCTCATCCGCAACCTCCACGCCAACGGTGCTTCGCTCTTCTTTATCTGCATCTACTTACACATCGGACGAGGCCTCTACTACGGCTCCTACCTATACAAAGAAACCTGAAACACAGGAGTAATCCTCCTACTCACCCTAATAGCAACTGCCTTCGTAGGGTATGTCCTACCATGAGGACAAATGTCATTCTGAGGGGCCACCGTAATCACCAACCTATTCTCAGCCATCCCGTACATTGGGCAAACTCTAGTAGAATGAGCCTGAGGAGGATTCTCAGTAGACAATCCAACCTTAACCCGATTCTTCGCCATCCACTTCCTACTGCCCTTCCTAATTGCAGGAATCACCCTAGTCCACCTAACCTTCCTACACGAATCAGGCTCAAATAACCCACTAGGAATCGTATCAGACTGCGACAAAATCCCATTCCACCCATACTTCTCCATTAAAGACAGCTTAGGGCTTACCCTAATAATCACCCCTCTAATAGCACTAGCCCTATTTTCACCGAAACTCCTGGTTCTTGGAATCCTAGTTGGGAGTGGTTGGCCACATGAGATGTACAGGATTTTTACCTGTGATTTAGTCTTGACAAGGCTATGTAATTGGTTTACTAACGTCTCATAAGAAAGAAGCATGAGCGGTTAATGCAGTTGGCTTGAAACCCATCCCCAGTGGTGCCAGTGCACTCTCTGAACTCACTGAAGTGCATCCCCAGTGGTGCCAGTGCACTCTCTGCACTCACTGCACTGCATTCCCAGTGGTGCCAGTGCGCTCTCTGGAGTCACAGCACTGCATCTCCAGTGGTGCCAGCGCACTGTCTGGACTCACTGCAGTGCATCCCCAGTGGTGTCAGTGCACTCTCTGGACTCACTGTACTGCACCCCCAGTGGTACCAGTGCACTCACTGGACTGACTGCACTGCATCCCCAGTGGTGCCAGTGTGCTCTCTGGAGTCACAGCACTGCATCCCCAGTGGTGCCAGTGCACTCACTGGACTCACTGCACTGCATCACAGGTGGTGCCAGTGCACTCTCTGGACTCACTGCAGTGAATCCCCGGTGGTGCCAGTGTACTCTCTGCAGTCACTGCACTGCATCCCCAGTGGTGCCAGTGCACTCTCTGGACTCACTGCAGTGCATTCCCAGTGGTGCCAGTGCACTCTTTGGACTCACTGCACTGCAGCCCCATTGGTGCCAGTGCACTCTCTGGACTCACTGCACTGCATCACAGGTGGTGCCAGTGCACTCTCTGGACTCACTGCACTGCATCCCCAGTGGTGCCAGTGCACTCTCTGGACTCACTGCATTGCATCCCCAGTGGTGCCAGTGCACTCTCTGCACTCACTTCTCTGCATTCCCAGTGGTGCCAGTGAAGTCTCTGGACTCACTGCACTGCATCCACAGTGGTGCCAGTGCAATCTCTGGACTCACTGCAGTGCATCACCAGTGGTGCCAGTGCACTCTCTGGACTCACTGCACTGCATCCCCAGTGGTGCCAGTGCACTCTCTGGACTCACAGCAGTGCATCCCCAGTGGTGCCAGTGCACTCTCTGGACTCACTGAAGTGCATCCCCAGTGGTGCAAGTGCACTCACTGGACTCACTGGACTGCATCATCTGTGGTGCCAGTGCACTCTCTGGACTCACTGCACTGCATCCCCAGTGGTGACAGTGCACTCTCTGGACTCACTGCAGTGCATCCCCAGTGGTGCCAGTGCACTCTCTGGACTCACTGCACTGCATCCCCAGTGGTGCCAGTGCAGTCTCTGGAGTAACTGCAGTGCATCCCCACTGGTGCCAAAGCACTCTCTGGACTCCCGGCACCGCATCCCCAGTGGTGCCAGTGCACTCTCTGGACTCACTGCACTGCATCTCCAGTGGTGCCAGTGCACTCTCTGGAGTCACAGCACTGCATCCCCAGTGGTGCCAGTGCACTCTGTGGACTCACTGAAGTGCATTCTCAGTGGTGCCAGTGCAATCTCCGGAGTCACAGCACTGCATCCCCAGTGGTGCCAGTGCACTCTCTGGACTCACTGCACTGCATCCCCAGTGGTGACAGTGCACTCTCTGGACTCACTGCAGTGCATCCCCAGTGGTGACAGTGCACTCTCTGGACTCACTGCAGTGCATCCCCAGTGGTGCCAGTGCACTCTCTGGACTCACTGCACTGCATCCCCAGTGGTGCCAGTGCAGTCTCTGGAGTAACTGCAGTGCATCCCCACTGGTGCCAAAGCACTCTCTGGACTCCCGGCACCGCATCCCCAGTGGTGCCAGTGCACTCTCTGGACTCACTGCACTGCATCCCCAGTGGTGCCAGTGCACTCTCTGGAGTCACAGCACTGCATCCCCAGTGGTGCCAGTGCACTCTCTGGACTCACTGAAGTGCATCCCCAGTGGTGCCAGTGCACTCTCTGGACTCACTGCACTGCATCCCCAGTGGTGCCAGTGCACTCTCTGGACTCACTTCAGTGCATCCCCAGTGGTGCCAGTACACTCTCTGGACTCACTGCACTGCATCCCCAGTGGTGCCAGTGCACTCTCTGGACTCACTGCAGTGCATCCCCAGTGGTGCCAGTGCACTCTCTGGACTCACTGCACTGCATCCCCAGTGGTGCCAGTGCAATCTCTGGACTCACTGTAGTGCATCCCCAGTGGTGCCAGTGCACTCTCTGGACTCACTGCAGTGCATCCCCAGTGGTGCCAGTGTACTCTCTGGACTCACTGCAGTGCATTCCCAGTGGTGCCAGTGCACTCTTTGGACTCACTGCACTGCAGCCCCATTGGTGCCAGTGCACTCTCTGGACTCACTGCACTGCATCACAGGTGGTGCCAGTGCACTCTCTGGACTCACTGCACTGCATCCCCAGTGGTGCCAGTGCACTCTCTGGACTCACTGCATTGCATCCCCAGTGGTGCCAGTGCACTCTCTGCACTCACTTCTCTGCATTCCCAGTGGTGCCAGTGAAGTCTCTGGACTCACTGCACTGCATCCACAGTGGTGCCAGTGCAATCTCTGGACTCACTGCAGTGCATCACCAGTGGTGCCAGTGCACTCTCTGGACTCACTGCACTGCATCCCCAGTGGTGCCAGTGCACTCTCTGGACTCACAGCAGTGCATCCCCAGTGGTGCCAGTGCACTCTCTGGACTCACTGAAGTGCATCCCCAGTGGTGCAAGTGCACTCACTGGACTCACTGGACTGCATCATCTGTGGTGCCAGTGCACTCTCTGGACTCACTGCAATGCATCCCCAGTGGTGCCAGTGCACTCTCTGGACTCACTGCACTGCATCCCCAGTGGTGCCAGTGCACTCTCTGGACTCACTGCACTGTATCCCCAGTGGTGCCAGTGCACTCACTGGATTCACTGCAGTGCATCCCAGGTGGTGCCAGTGCACTCTCTGGACTCACTGCACTGCATCCCCAGTGGTGCCAGTGCACTCTGTGGACTCACTGCACTGCATCCCCAGTGGTGACAGTGCACTCTCTGGACTCACTGCAGTGCATCCCCAGTGGTGACAGTGCACTCTCTGGACTCACTGCAGTGCATCCCCAGTGGTGCCAGTGCACTCTCTGGACTCACTGCACTGCATCCCCAGTGGTGCCAGTGCAGTCTCTGGAGTAACTGCAGTGCATCCCCACTGGTGCCAAAGCACTCTCTGGACTCCCGGCACCGCATCCCCAGTGGTGCCAGTGCACTCTCTGGACTCACTGCACTGCATCCCCAGTGGTGCCAGTGCACTCTCTGGAGTCACAGCACTGCATCCCCAGTGGTGCCAGTGCACTCTCTGGACTCACTGAAGTGCATTCTCAGTGGTGCCAGTGCACTCTCCGGAGTCACAGCACTGCATCCCCAGTGGTGCCAGTGCACTCTCTGGACTCACTGCACTGCATCCCCAGTGGTGACAGTGCACTCTCTGGACTCACTGCAGTGCATCCCCAGTGGTGACAGTGCACTCTCTGGACTCACTGCAGTGCATCCCCAGTGGTGCCAGTGCACTCTCTGGACTCACTGCACTGCATCCCCAGTGGTGCCAGTGCAGTCTCTGGAGTAACTGCAGTGCATCCCCACTGGTGCCAAAGCACTCTCTGGACTCCCGGCACCGCATCCCCAGTGGTGCCAGTGCACTCTCTGGACTCACTGCACTGCATCCCCAGTGGTGCCAGTGCACTCTCTGGAGTCACAGCACTGCATCCCCAGTGGTGCCAGTGCACTCTCTGGACTCACTGAAGTGCATCCCCAGTGGTGCCAGTGCACTCTCTGGACTCACTGCACTGCATCCCCAGTGGTGCCAGTGCACTCTCTGGACTCACTTCAGTGCATCCCCAGTGGTGCCAGTACACTCTCTGGACTCACTGCACTGCATCCCCAGTGGTGCCAGTGCACTCTCTGGACTCACTGCAGTGCATCCCCAGTGGAGCCAGTGCACTCTCTGGACTCACTGCAGTGCATCCGCAGTGGTGCCATTGCATTCTCTGGACTCACTTCACTGCATCTCAAGTGGTGCCAGTGCACTCTCTGGACTCACTGCACTGCATCCCCAGTGCTGCCAGTGCACTCTCTTGAGTCACTGCACTGCATCCCCTGTGGTGCAAGAGCACTCTCTGGACTCACAGCAGTGCATCACCAGTGGTGCCAGTGCACTCTCTGGACTCACTGCACTACATCCCCAGTGGTGCCAGTGCACTCTCTGGACTCACTGCACTGCATCCCCAGTGGTGCTAGTGCACTGTGTGGACTCACTGTACTGCATCCCCAGTGGTGCCAGTGCAATCTCTGGACTCACTGCACTGCATCCCCAGTGGTGCCAGTGCACTCTCAGGACTCACTGCACTGCATCCCCAGTGGTGCCAGTGCACTCTCTGGACTCACTGCACTGCATCCCCAGTAGTGACAGTGCACTCTCTGGACTCACTGCAGTGCATCCCCAGTGGTGCCAGTGCACTCTCTGGACTCACTGCACTGCATCCCCAGTACTGCCAGTGCACTCTCTGGACTCACTGCACTGCATCCCCAGTGGTGCCAGTGCACTCACTGGATTCAATGCACTGCATCCCCAGTGGTGCCAGTGCACTCTCTGGACTCACTGCACTGCATCCCCAGTGGTGCCACTGCACTCTCTGGACTCACTGCAGTGCATCCCCAGTGGTGCCAGTGCACTCTCTGGACTCATTGAAGTGCATTCTCAGTGGTGCCAGTGCACTCTCTGGACTCACTGCAGTGCATCCCCAGTGGTGCCAGTACACTCTCTGGACTCACTGCACTGCATCCCCAGTGGTGCCAGTGCACTCTCTGGACTCACTAAACTGCATCCCCAGTGGTGCCAGTGCACTCTCTGGACTCACTGCAGTGCATCCCCAGTGGTGCCAGTGCACTCTCTGGACTCACTGCAGTGCATCCCCACTGGTGCCAGTGCACTCTCTGGACTCACTGCACTGCATCCCCGGTGGTGCCAGTGCAGTCTCTGGAGTAACTGCACTGCATCCCCACTGGTACCAAAGCACTCTCTGAACTCCCAGCACCGCATCCCCAGTGGTGCCAGTGCACTCTCTGGACTCACTGCACTGCATCCCCAGTGGTGCCAGTGCACTCTCTGGACTCACTGCACTGCATCCCCAGTGGTGCCAGTGCACTCTCTGGACTCATTGCAGTGCATCCCTAGTGGTGCCACTGCACTCTCTGGACTCACTGCAGTGCATCCCCAGTGGTGCCAGTGCACTCTCTGGACTCACTGAAGTGCATTCTCAGTGGTGCCAGTACACTCACTGGACCCACTGCACTGCATCCCCAGTGGTGCCAGTGCACTCACTGGACTTACTGCAGTGCATCCCCACTGGTGCCAGTGCACTCTCTGGGCTCACTGCAGTGCATCCCCAGTGGTGCCAGTGCACTCTCTGGACTCACTGCACTGCATCCCCAGTGGTGCCAGTGCACTCTCTGGACTCACTGAACTGCATCCCCAGTGGTGCCAGTGCACTCTATGGACTCACTGCACTGCATCCCCAGTGCTGCCAGTGCACTCTCTGGACTCACTGCACTGCATCCCCAGTAGTGCTAGTGCACTCTGTGGACTCACTGCAGTGCATCCCCAGTGGTGCCAGTGCACTCTCTGGACTCACTGCAGTGCACCCCCAGTGGTGCCAGTGCACTCTCTGGACTCACTGCAGTGCATCCCCAGTGGTGCCAGTACACTCTCTGGACTCACTGCAGTGCATCCCCAGTGGTGCCAGTGCACTCTCTGGACTCACTGCAGTGCATCCCCAGTGGTGCCAGTGCACTCTCTGGACTCACTGCACTGCATCCCCAGTGGTGCCAGTGCAGTCTCTGGAGTAACTGCAGTGCATCCCCACTGGTGCCAAAGCACTCTCTGGACTCCCGGCACCGCATCCCCAGTGGTGCCAGTGCACTCTCTGGACTCACTGCACTGCATCGCCAGTGGTGCCAGTGCACTCTCTGGAGTCACAGCACTGCATCCCCAGTGGTGCCAGTGCACTCTCTGGACTCACTGAAGTGCATCCCCAGTGGTGCCAGTGCACTCTCTGGACTCACTGAAGTGCATTCTCAGTGGTGCCAGTGCACTCTCCGGAGTCACAGCACTGCATCCCCAGTGGTGCCAGTGCACTCTCTGGACTCACTGCAGTGCATCCCCAGTGGTGACAGTGCACTCTCTGGACTCACTGCACTGCATCCCCAGTGGTGACAGTGCACTCTCTGGACTCACTGCAGTGCATCCCCAGTGGTGCCAGTGCACTCTCTGGACTCACTGCACTGCATCCCCAGTGGTGCCAGTGCAGTCTCTGGAGTAACTGCAGTGCATCCCCACTGGTGCCAAAGCACTCTCTGGACTCCCGGCACCGCATCCCCAGTGGTGCCAGTGCACTCTCTGGACTAACTGCACTGCATCCCCAGTGGTGCCAGTGCACTCTCTGGAGTCACAGCACTGCATCCCCAGTGGTGCCAGTGCACTCTCTGGACTCACTGAAGTGCATCCCCAGTGGTGCCAGTGCACTCTCTGGACTCACTGAAGTGCATTCTCAGTGGTGCCAGTGCACTCTCTGGACTCACTTCAGTGCATCCCCAGTGGTGCCAGTGCACTCTCTGGACTCACTGCACTGCATCCCCAGTGCTACCAGTGCACTCTCTTGAGTCACTGCACTGCATCCCCTGTGGTGCAAGAGCACTCTCTGGACTCACAGCAGTGCATCACCAGTGGTGCCAGTGCACTCTCTGGACTCACTGCACTGCATCCCCAGTGGTGCCAGTGCACTCTCTGGACTCACTGCACTGCATCCCCAGTGGTGCTAGTGCACTGTGTGGACTCACTGTACTGCATCCCCAGTGGTGCCAGTGCAATCTCTGGACTCACTGCACTGCATCCCCAGTGGTGCCAGTGCACTCTCAGGACTCACTGCACTGCATCCCCAGTGGTGCCAGTGCACTCTCTGGACTCACTGCACTGCATCCCCAGTAGTGACAGTGCACTCTCTGGACTAACTGCAGTGCATCCCCAGTGGTGCCAGTGCACTCTCTGGACTCACTGCACTGCATCCCCAGTAGTGCCAGTGCACTCTCTGGACTCACTGCACTGCATCCCCAGTGGTGCCAGTGCACTCACTGGATTCAATGCACTGCATCCCCAGTGGTGCCAGTGCACTCTCTGGACTCACTGCACTGCATCCCCAGTGGTGCCACTGCACTCTCTGGACTCACTGCAGTGCATCCCCAGTGGTGCCAGTGCACTCTCTGGACTCATTGAAGTGCATTCTCAGTGGTGCCAGTGCACTCTCTGGACTCACTGCAGTGCATCCCCAGTGGTGCCAGTACACTCTCTGGACTCACTGCACTGCATCCCCAGTGGTGCCAGTGCACTCTCTGGACTCACTAAACTGCATCCCCAGTGGTGCCACTGCACTCTCTGGACTCACTGCAGTGCATCCGCAGTGGTGCCAGTGCACTCTCTGGGCTCACTGCAGTGCATCCCCAGTGGTGCCAGTGCACTCTCTGGACTCACTGCACTGCATCCCCAGTGGTGCCAGTGCGCTCTCTGGAGTCACAGCACTGCATCCCCAGTGGTGCCAGTGCAATCTCTGGACTCACTGCACTGCATTCCCAGTGGTGCCAGTGCACTCTCTGGACTCACTGCACTGCATCCCCGGTGGTGCCAGTGCAGTCTCTGGAGTAACTGCACTGCATCCCCACTGGTACCAAAGCACTCTCAGAACTCCCAGCACCGCATCCCCAGTGGTGCCAGTGCACTCTCTGGACTCACTGCACTGCATCCCCAGTGGTGCCAGTGCACTCTCTGGACTCACTGCACTGCATCCCCAGTGGTGCCAGTGCACTCTCTGGACTCACTGCAGTGCATCCCCAGTGGTGCCACTGCACTCTCTGGACTCACTGCAGTGCATCCCCAGTGGTGCCAGTGCACTCTCTGAACTCACTGAAGTGCATTCTCAGTGGTGCCTGTACACTCACTGGACCCACTGCACTGCATCCCCAGTGGTGCCAGTGCACTCACTGGACTTACTGCAGTGCATCCCCACTGGTGCCAGTGCACTCTCTGGGCTCACTGCAATGCATCCCCATTGGTGCCAGTGCACTCTCTGGACTCACTGCACTGCATCCCCAGTGGTGCCAGTGCACTCTCTGGACTCACTGAACTGCATCCCCAGTGGTGCCAGTGCACTCTCTGGACTCACTGCACTGCATCCCCAGTGCTGCCAGTGCACTCTCTGGACTCACTGCACTGCATCCCCAGTAGTGCTAGTGCACTCTGTGGACTCACTGCAGTGCATCCCCAGTGGTGCCAGTGCACTCTCTGGACTCACTGCAGTGCACCCCCAGTGGTGCCAGTGCACTCTCTGGACTCACTGCAGTGCATCCCCAGTGGTGCCAGTACACTCTCTGGACTCACTGCAGTGCATCCCCAGTGGTGCCAGTGCACTCTCTGGACTCACTGCAGTGCATCCCCAGTGGTGCCAGTGCACTCTCTGGACTCACTGCACTGCATCCCCAGTGGTGCCAGTGCACTCTCTGGACTCACTGCACTGCATCCCCAGTGGTGCCAGTGCAGTCTCTGGAGTAACTGCAGTGCATCCCCACTGGTGCCAAAGCACTCTCTGGACTCCCGGCACCGCATCCCCAGTGGTGCCAGTGCACTCTCTGGACTCACTGCACTGCATCCCCAGTGGTGCCAGTGCACTCTCTGGAGTCACAGCACTGCATCCCCAGTGGTGCCAGTGCACTCTCTGGACTCACTGAAGTGCATCCCCAGTGGTGCCAGTGCACTCTCTGGACTCACTGAAGTGCATTCTCAGTGGTGCCAGTGCACTCTCCGGAGTCACAGCACTGCATCCCCAGTGGTGCCAGTGCACTCTCTGGACTCACTGCACTGCATCCCCAGTGGTGACAGTGCACTCTCTGGACTCACTGCAGTGCATCCCCCGTGGTGACAGTGCACTCTCTGGACTCACTGCAGTGCATCCCCAGTGGTGCCAGTGCACTCTCTGGACTCACTGCACTGCATCCCCAGTGGTGCCAGTGCAGTCTCTGGAGTAACTGCAGTGCATCCCCACTGGTGCCAAAGCACTCTCTGGACTCCCGGCACCGCATCCCCAGTGGTGCCAGTGCACTCTCTGGACTCACTGCACTGCATCCCCAGTGGTGCCAGTGCACTCTCTGGAGTCACAGCACTGCATCCCCAGTGGTGCCAGTGCACTCTCTGGACTCACTGAAGTGCATCCCCAGTGGTGCCAGTGCACTCTCTGGACTCACTGAAGTGCATTCTCAGTGGTGCCAGTGCACTCTCTGGACTCAGTGCACTGCATCCCCAGTGGTGCCACTGCACTCTCTGGACTCACTGCACTGCAACCCCAGTGTTGCCAGTGCACTCTCTGGACTCACTGCACTGCATCCCCAGTATTGCCAGTGCACTCTCTGGACTCACTGCACTGCATCCCCAGTGGTGCCAGTGCACTCTCTGGACTCACTTCAGTGCATCCCCAGTGGTGCCAGAGCACTCTCTGGACTCACTGCACTGCATCCCCAGTGGTGCCAGTGCACTCTCTGGACTCACTGCACTGCAGCCCCAGTGGTGCCAGTGCACTCTCTGGACTCACTGCACTGCATCCCCAGTATTGCCAGTGCACTCTCTGGACTCACTGCACTGCATCCCCAGTGCTGCCAGTGCACTCTCTGGACTCACTGCACTGCATCCCCAGTGGTGCCACTGCACTCTCTGGACTCACTGAACTGCATGTCCAGTGGTGCCAGTGCACACTCTGGACTCACTGCACTGCATCCCCAGTGGTGCCAATGCACTCACTGGACTCACTGCAGTGCATTCCCTCTGGTGCCAGTGCACTCTCTGGACTCACTGCACTGCATCCCCAGTGGTGCCAGTGCACTCTCTGGACTCACTGCGCTGCATCCTCTGTGCTGCCAGTGCACTCTCTGGACTCACTGCACTGCATCCCCAGTGGTGCCAATGCACTCTCTGGACTCACTGTACTGCATCCCCAGTGGAGCTCGTGCACTCTCTGGACTCACTGAAGTGCATCCCCAGTGGTGCCAGTGCACTCTCTGGACTCACTGCACTGCATCCCCAGTGGTGCTAGTGCACTCTGTGGACTCACTGCAGTGCATCCCCAGTGGTGCCAGTGCACTCTCTGGACTCACTGAAGGGCATCCTCAGTGGTGGCAGTGCACTCTCTGGACTCACTGCAGTGCATCCCCAATGGTGCCAGTACACTCTCTGGACTCACTGCAGTGCATCCCCAGTGGTGCCAGTGCACTCTCTGGACTCACTGCACTGCATCCCCAGTGGTGCCAGTGCACTCTCTGGACTCACTGCACTGCATCCCCAGTGGTGCCAGAGCACTCTCTGGACTCACTGCAGTGCATCCCCAGTGGTGCCAGTGCACTCTCTGGACTCACTGCAGTGCATCCCCAGTGTTGCCAGTGCACTCTCTGGACTCACTGCACTGCATCCCCAGTGGTGCCAGTGCACTCTCTGGACTCACTGAACTGCATCCCCAGTGGTGCCAGTGCACTCTCTGGACTCACTGAAGTGCATCCCCAGTGGTGCCAGTGCACTCTCTGGACTCACTGCACTGCATCCCCAGTGGTGCTAGTGCACTCTGTGGACTCACTGCAGTGCATCCCCAGTGGTGCTAGTGCACTCTCTGGACTCACTGCAGTGCATCCCCAGTGGTGCCAGTGCACTCTCTGGACTCACTGCACTGCATCCCCAGTGGTGCCAGTGCACTCTCTGGACTCACTGCAGTGCATCCCCAGTGGTGCCAGTACACTCACTGGACTGACTGCACTGCATCCCCAGTGGTGCCAGTGCACTCTCTGGTCTCACCGCACCGCATCCCCAGTGGTGCCAGTGCACTCTCTGGACTCACTGCAGTGCATCCCCAGTGGTGCCAGTGCACTCTCTGGACTCACTGCACTGCATCCCCAGTGGTGCCAGTGCACTCTCTGGACTCCCGGCACCGCATCCCCAGTGGTGCCAGTGCACTCTCTGGGCTCACTGCTGTGCATCCCCAGTGGTGCCAGTGCACTCTCTTGACTCACTGCACTGCATCCCCAGTGGTGCCAGTGCACTCACTGGATTCACTGCACTGCATCCCCAGTGGTGCTAGTGCACTCTCTGGACTCACTGCACTGCATCCCCAGTGGTACCAGTGCACTCTCTGGACTCACTGAAGTGCATTCTCAGTGGTGCCAGTGCACTCTCTGGACTCACTGCACCGCATCCCCAGTGGTGCCAGTGCACTCTCTGGACTCCCGGCACCGCATCCCCAGTGGTGCCAGTGCACTCTCTGGGCTCACTGCTGTGCATCCCCAGTGGTGCCAGTGCACTCTCTTGACTCACTGCACTGCATCCCCAGTGGTGCCAGTGCACTCTCTGGACTCACTGCACTGCATCCCCAGTGGTGCCAGTGCACTCTCTGGACTCCCGGCAACACATCCCCGGTGGTGCCAGTGCACTCTCTGGACTCACTGCACTGCATCCCCAGTGGTGCCAGAGCACTCTCTGGACTCACTGCACTGCATCCCCAGTGGTGCTAGTGCACTCTCTGGACTCACTGCACTGCATCCCCAGTGGTGCCAGTGCACTCTCTGGACTCACTGCACTGCATCCCCAGTGGTGCCAGTGCACTCTCTGGACTCCCGGCACCGCATCCCCAGTGGTGCCAGTGCACTCTCTGGGCTCACTGCAGTGCATCCCCAGTGGTGCCAATGCACTCTCTTGACTCACTGCACTGCATCCCCATTGGTGCCAGTGTACTCACTGGACTCACTGCACTGCATTCCCCAGTGGTGCTAGTGCACTCTGTGGACTCACTGCAGTGCATCCCCAGTGGTGCCAGTGCACTCTCTGGACTCACTGAAGTGCATTATCAGTGGTTCCAGTGCAGTCTGTGGACTCACTGCACTGCATCCCCAGTGGTGCCAGTGCACTCTCTGGACTCCCGGCAACACATCCCCGGTGGTGCCAGTGCACTCTCTGGACTCACTGCACTGCATCCCCAGTGGTGCCAGAGCACTCTCTGGACTCACTGCAGTGCATCCCCAGTGGTGCTAGTGCACTCTCTGGACTCAATGCACTGCATCCCCAGTGGTGCCAGTGCACTCTCTGGACTCACTGCACTGCATCCCCAGTGGTGCCAGTGCACTCTCTGGACTCCCGGCACCGCATCCCCAGTGGTGCCAGTGCACTCTCTGGGCTCACTGCAGTGCATCCCCAGTGGTGCCAGTGCACTCTCTTGACTCACTGCACTGCATCCC
This sequence comes from Anser brachyrhynchus, assembly GCF_964034855.1. Classification (NCBI taxonomy): domain Eukaryota; kingdom Metazoa; phylum Chordata; class Aves; order Anseriformes; family Anatidae; genus Anser; species Anser brachyrhynchus. The sequence continues at coordinate 164,054 of NW_027663527.1, read as the reverse complement.
CAGTGGTGCCAGTGTACTCACTGGACTCACTGCACTGCATTCCCCAGTGGTGCTAGTGCACTCTCTGGACTCACTGCAGTGCATCCCCAGTGGTGCCAGTGCACTCTCTGGACTCACTGAAGTGCATTCTCAGTGGTTCCAGTGCACTCTGTGGACTCACTGCAGTGCATCCCCAGTGGTGCCAGTGCGCTCTCTGGACTCACTGCAGTGCATCCCCAGTGGTGCCAGTGCACTCTCTCGAGTCACTGCACTGCATCCCCAGTGCTGCCAGTGCACTCTCTGGACTCACAGCAGTGCATCCCCAGTGGTGCCAGTGCACTCTCTGGACTCACTGCACTGCATCCCCAGTGGTGCCACTGCACTCTCTGGACTCACTGCAGTGCATCCCCAGTGGTGCCAGTGCACTCTCTGGACTCACTGCAGTGCATCTCCACTGCTGCCAGTGCACTCTCTGGACTCACAGCAGTGCATCCCCAGTGGTGCCAGTGCACTCTCTGGACTCACTGCACTGCATCCCCAGTGGTGCCAATGCACTCTCTGGACTCACAGCAGTGCATCCCCAGTGGTGCCAGTGCACTCTCTGGACTCACTGCACTGCATCCCAAGTGGTGCCAGTGCACTCTCTGGACTCACTGCAGTGCAGCCCCAGTGGTGCCAGTGCACTCTCTCGAATCACTGCACTACATCCCCAGTGGTGCCAGTGCGCTCACTGGACTCACTGTACTGCATCATCAGTGGTGCCAGTGCACTCTCTGGAGTGACTGCAGTGCATCCCCAGTGGTGCCAGTGCACTCTCTGGACTCACTGTACTGCATTCCCAGTGGTGCTAGTGCACTCTCTGGACTCACTGCAGTGCATCCCCAGTGGTGCCAGTGCACTCTTTGGACTCACTGAAGTGCATTCTCAGTGGTGCCAGTGCACTCTCTGGACTCACTGCACTGCATCCCCAGTGGTGCCAGTGCACTCTCTGGACTCACTGAAGTGCATTCTCAGTGGTGCCAGTGCACTCTCTGGACTCACTGCAGTGCATCCCCAGTGGTGCCAGTACACTCACTGGACTCACTGCACTGCATCCCCAGTGGTGCCAGTGCACTCTCTGGACTCACTGCACTGCATCCCCAGTGGTGCCAGTGCACTCTCTGGACTCACTGCACTGCATCCCCAGTGGTGCCAGTGCAATCTCTGGACTCACTGCACTGCATCCCCAGTGGTGCCAGTGCAATCTCTGGACTCACTGCACTGCATCCCCAGTGGTGCCAGTGCACACTCTGGACTCACTGCACTGCATCCCCAGTGGTGCCACTGCACTCTCTGGACTCACTGCACTGCAACCCCAGTGTTGCCAGTGCACTCTCTGGACTCACTGCACTGCATCCCCAGTATTGCCAGTGCACTCTCTGGACTCACTGCACTGCATCCCCAGTGGTGCCAGTGCACTCTCTGGACTCACTTCAGTGCATCCCCAGTGGTGCCAGAGCACTCTCTGGACTCACTGCACTGCATCCCCAGTGGTGCCAGTGCACTCTCTGGACTCACTGCACTGCAGCCCCAGTGGTGCCAGTGCACTCTCTGGACTCACTGCACTGCATCCCCAGTATTGCCAGTGCACTCTCTGGACTCACTGCACTGCATCCCCAGTGCTGCCAGTGCACTCTCTGGACTCACTGCACTGCATCCCCAGTGGTGCCACTGCACTCTCTGGACTCACTGAACTGCATGTCCAGTGGTGCCAGTGCACACTCTAGACTCACTGCACTGCATCCCCAGTGGTGCCAATGCACTCACTGGACTCACTGCAGTGCATTCCCTCTGGTGCCAGTGCACTCTCTGGACTCACTGCACTGCATCCCCAGTGGTGCCAGTGCACTCTCTGGACTCACTGAAGTGCATTCTCAGTGGTGCCAGTGCACTCTCTGGACTCACTGCAGTGCATCCCCAGTGGTGCCAGTACACTCACTGGACTCACTGCACTGCATCCCCAGTGGTGCCAGTGCACTCTCTGGACTCACTGCACTGCATCCCCAGTGGTGCCAGTGCACTCTCTGGACTCACTGCACTGCATCCCCAGTGGTGCCAGTGCAATCTCTGGACTCACTGCACTGCATCCCCAGTGGTGCCAGTGCAATCTCTGGACTCACTGCACTGCATCCCCAGTGGTGCCAGTGCACACTCTGGACTCACTGCACTGCATCCCCAGTGGTGCCACTGCACTCTCTGGACTCACTGCACTGCAACCCCAGTGTTGCCAGTGCACTCTCTGGACTCACTGCACTGCATCCCCAGTATTGCCAGTGCACTCTCTGGACTCACTGCACTGCATCCCCAGTGGTGCCAGTGCACTCTCTGGACTCACTTCAGTGCATCCCCAGTGGTGCCAGAGCACTCTCTGGACTCACTGCACTGCATCCCCAGTGGTGCCAGTGCACTCTCTGGACTCACTGCACTGCAGCCCCAGTGGTGCCAGTGCACTCTCTGGACTCACTGCACTGCATCCCCAGTATTGCCAGTGCACTCTCTGGACTCACTGCACTGCATCCCCAGTGCTGCCAGTGCACTCTCTGGACTCACTGCACTGCATCCCCAGTGGTGCCAATGCACTCTCTGGACTCACTGTACTGCATCCCCAGTGGAGCTCGTGCACTCTCTGGACTCACTGAAGTGCATCCCCAGTGGTGCCAGTGCACTCACTGGACTCACTGCACTGCATCCCCAGTGGTGCTAGTGCACTCTGTGGACTCACTGCAGTGCATCCCCAGTGGTGCCAGTGCACTCTCTGGACTCACTGAAGGGCATCCTCAGTGGTGGCAGTGCACTCTCTGGACTCACTGCAGTGCCTCCCCAATGGTGCCAGTACACTCTCTGGACTCACTGCAGTGCATCCCCAGTGGTGCCAGTGCACTCTCTGGACTCACTGCACTGCATCCCCAGTGGTGCCAGTGCACTCTCTGGACTCACTGCACTGCATCCCCAGTGGTGCCAGAGCACTCTCTGGACTCACTGCAGTGCATCCCCAGTGTTGCCAGTGCACTCTCTGGACTCACTGCAGTGCATCCCCAGTGTTGCCAGTGCACTCTCTGGACTCACTGCACTGCATCCCCAGTGGTGCCAGTGCACTCTCTGGACTCACTGAACTGCATCCCCAGTGGTGCCAGTGCACTCTCTGGACTCACTGAAGTGCATCCCCAGTGGTGCCAGTGCACTCTCTGGACTCACTGCACTGCATCCCCAGTGGTGCTAGTGCACTCTGTGGACTCACTGCAGTGCATCCCCAGTGGTGCTAGTGCACTCTCTGGACTCACTGCAGTGCATCCCCAGTGGTGCCAGTGCACTCTCTGGACTCACTGCACTGCATCCCCAGTGGTGCCAGTGCACTCTCTGGACTCACTGCAGTGCATCCCCAGTGGTGCCAGTACACTCACTGGACTGACTGCACTGCATCCCCAGTGGTGCCAGTGCACTCTCTGGTCTCACCGCACCGCATCCCCAGTGGTGCCAGTGCACTCTCTGGACTCACTGCAGTGCATCCCCAGTGGTGCCAGTGCACTCTCTGGACTCACTGCACTGCATCCCCAGTGGTGCCAGTGCACTCTCTGGACTCCCGGCACCGCATCCCCAGTGGTGCCAGTGCACTCTCTGGGCTCACTGCTGTGCATCCCCAGTGGTGCCAGTGCACTCTCTTGACTCACTGCACTGCATCCCCAGTGGTGCCAGTGCACTCACTGGATTCACTGCACTGCATCCCCAGTGGTGCTAGTGCACTCTCTGGACTCACTGCACTGCATCCCCAGTGGTACCAGTGCACTCTCTGGACTCACTGAAGTGCATTCTCAGTGGTGCCAGTGCACTCTCTGGACTCACTGCACCGCATCCCCAGTGGTGCCAGTGCTCTCTCTGGACTCCCGGCACCGCATCCCCAGTGGTGCCAGTGCACTCTCTGGGCTCACTGCTGTGCATCCCCAGTGGTGCCAGTGCACTCTCTTGACTCACTGCACTGCATCCCCAGTGGTGCCAGTGCACTCTCTGGACTCACTGCACTGCATCCCCAGTGGTGCCAGTGCACTCTCTGGACTCCCGGCAACACATCCCCGGTGGTGCCAGTGCACTCTCTGGACTCACTGCACTGCATCCCCAGTGGTGCCAGAGCACTCTCTGGACTCACTGCACTGCATCCCCAGTGGTGCTAGTGCACTCTCTGGACTCACTGCACTGCATCCCCAGTGGTGCCAGTGCACTCTCTGGACTCACTGCACTGCATCCCCAGTGGTGCCAGTGCACTCTCTGGACTCCCGGCACCGCATCCCCAGTGGTGCCAGTGCACTCTCTGGGCTCACTGCAGTGCATCCCCAGTGGTGCCAGTGCACTCTCTTGACTCACTGCACTGCATCCCCATTGGTGCCAGTGTACTCACTGGACTCACTGCACTGCATTCCCCAGTGGTGCTAGTGCACTCTGTGGACTCACTGCAGTGCATCCCCAGTGGTGCCAGTGCACTCTCTGGACTCACTGAAGTGCATTATCAGTGGTTCCAGTGCAGTCTGTGGACTCACTGCACTGCATCCCCAGTGGTGCCAGTGCACTCTCTGGACTCCCGGCAACACATCCCCGGTGGTGCCAGTGCACTCTCTGGACTCACTGCACTGCATCCCCAGTGGTGCCAGAGCACTCTCTGGACTCACTGCAGTGCATCCCCAGTGGTGCTAGTGCACTCTCTGGACTCAATGCACTGCATCCCCAGTGGTGCCAGTGCACTCTCTGGACTCACTGCACTGCATCCCCAGTGGTGCCAGTGCACTCTCTGGACTCCCGGCACCGCATCCCCAGTGGTGCCAGTGCACTCTCTGGGCTCACTGCAGTGCATCCCCAGTGGTGCCAGTGCACTCTCTTGACTCACTGCACTGCATCCCCATTGGTGCCAGTGTACTCACTGGACTCACTGCACTGCATTCCCCAGTGGTGCTAGTGCACTCTCTGGACTCACTGCAGTGCATCCCCAGTGGTGCCAGTGCACTCTCTGGACTCACTGAAGTGCATTCTCAGTGGTTCCAGTGCACTCTGTGGACTCACTGCAGTGCATCCCCAGTGGTGCCAGTGCGCTCTCTGGACTCACTGCAGTGCATCCCCAGTGGTGCCAGTGCACTCTCTCGAGTCACTGCACTGCATCCCCAGTGCTGCCAGTGCACTCTCTGGACTCACAGCAGTGCATCCCCAGTGGTGCCAGTGCACTCTCTGGACTCACTGCACTGCATCCCCAGTGGTGCCACTGCACTCTCTGGACTCACTGCAGTGCATCCCCAGTGGTGCCAGTGCACTCTCTGGACTCACTGCAGTGCATCTCCACTGCTGCCAGTGCACTCTCTGGACTCACAGCAGTGCATCCCCAGTGGTGCCAGTGCACTCTCTGGACTCACTGCACTGCATCCCCAGTGGTGCCAATGCACTCTCTGGACTCACAGCAGTGCATCCCCAGTGGTGCCAGTGCACTCTCTGGACTCACTGCACTGCATCCCAAGTGGTGCCAGTGCACTCTCTGGACTCACTGCAGTGCAGCCCCAGTGGTGCCAGTGCACTCTCTCGAATCACTGCACTACATCCCCAGTGGTGCCAGTGCGCTCACTGGACTCACTGTACTGCATCATCAGTGGTGCCAGTGCACTCTCTGGAGTGACTGCAGTGCATCCCCAGTGGTGCCAGTGCACTCTCTGGACTCACTGTACTGCATTCCCAGTGGTGCTAGTGCACTCTCTGGACTCACTGCAGTGCATCCCCAGTGGTGCCAGTGCACTCTTTGGACTCACTGAAGTGCATTCTCAGTGGTGCCAGTGCACTCTCTGGACTCACTGCACTGCATCCCCAGTGGTGCCAGTGCACTCTCTGGACTCACTGAAGTGCATTCTCAGTGGTGCCAGTGCACTCTCTGGACTCACTGCAGTGCATCCCCAGTGGTGCCAGTACACTCACTGGACTCACTGCACTGCATCCCCAGTGGTGCCAGTGCACTCTCTGGACTCACTGCACTGCATCCCCAGTGGTGCCAGTGCACTCTCTGGACTCACTGCACTGCATCCCCAGTGGTGCCAGTGCAATCTCTGGACTCACTGCACTGCATCCCCAGTGGTGCCAGTGCAATCTCTGGACTCACTGCACTGCATCCCCAGTGGTGCCAGTGCACACTCTGGACTCACTGCACTGCATCCCCAGTGGTGCCACTGCACTCTCTGGACTCACTGCACTGCAACCCCAGTGTTGCCAGTGCACTCTCTGGACTCACTGCACTGCATCCCCAGTATTGCCAGTGCACTCTCTGGACTCACTGCACTGCATCCCCAGTGGTGCCAGTGCACTCTCTGGACTCACTTCAGTGCATCCCCAGTGGTGCCAGAGCACTCTCTGGACTCACTGCACTGCATCCCCAGTGGTGCCAGTGCACTCTCTGGACTCACTGCACTGCAGCCCCAGTGGTGCCAGTGCACTCTCTGGACTCACTGCACTGCATCCCCAGTATTGCCAGTGCACTCTCTGGACTCACTGCACTGCATCCCCAGTGCTGCCAGTGCACTCTCTGGACTCACTGCACTGCATCCCCAGTGGTGCCACTGCACTCTCTGGACTCACTGAACTGCATGTCCAGTGGTGCCAGTGCACACTCTGGACTCACTGCACTGCATCCCCAGTGGTGCCAATGCACTCACTGGACTCACTGCAGTGCATTCCCTCTGGTGCCAGTGCACTCTCTGGACTCACTGCACTGCATCCCCAGTGGTGCCAGTGCACTCTCTGGACTCACTGAAGTGCATTCTCAGTGGTGCCAGTGCACTCTCTGGACTCACTGCAGTGCATCCCCAGTGGTGCCAGTACACTCACTGGACTCACTGCACTGCATCCCCAGTGGTGCCAGTGCACTCTCTGGACTCACTGCACTGCATCCCCAGTGGTGCCAGTGCACTCTCTGGACTCACTGCACTGCATCCCCAGTGGTGCCAGTGCAATCTCTGGACTCACTGCACTGCATCCCCAGTGGTGCCAGTGCAATCTCTGGACTCACTGCACTGCATCCCCAGTGGTGCCAGTGCACACTCTGGACTCACTGCACTGCATCCCCAGTGGTGCCACTGCACTCTCTGGACTCACTGCACTGCAACCCCAGTGTTGCCAGTGCACTCTCTGGACTCACTGCACTGCATCCCCAGTATTGCCAGTGCACTCTCTGGACTCACTGCACTGCATCCCCAGTGGTGCCAGTGCACTCTCTGGACTCACTTCAGTGCATCCCCAGTGGTGCCAGAGCACTCTCTGGACTCACTGCACTGCATCCCCAGTGGTGCCAGTGCACTCTCTGGACTCACTGCACTGCAGCCCCAGTGGTGCCAGTGCACTCTCTGGACTCACTGCACTGCATCCCCAGTATTGCCAGTGCACTCTCTGGACTCACTGCACTGCATCCCCAGTGCTGCCAGTGCACTCTCTGGACTCACTGCACTGCATCCCCAGTGGTGCCACTGCACTCTCTGGACTCACTGAACTGCATGTCCAGTGGTGCCAGTGCACACTCTGGACTCACTGCACTGCATCCCCAGTGGTGCCAATGCACTCACTGGACTCACTGCAGTGCATTCCCTCTGGTGCCAGTGCACTCTCTGGACTCACTGCACTGCATCCCCAGTGGTGCCAGTGCACTCTCTGGACTCACTGCGCTGCATCCTCTGTGCTGCCAGTGCACTCTCTGGACTCACTGCACTGCATCCCCAGTGGTGCCAATGCACTCTCTGGACTCACTGTACTGCATCCCCAGTGGAGCTCGTGCACTCTCTGGACTCACTGAAGTGCATCCCCAGTGGTGCCAGTGCACTCTCTGGACTCACTGCACTGCATCCCCAGTGGTGCTAGTGCACTCTGTGGACTCACTGCAGTGCATCCCCAGTGGTGCCAGTGCACTCTCTGGACTCACTGAAGGGCATCCTCAGTGGTGGCAGTGCACTCTCTGGACTCACTGCAGTGCATCCCCAATGGTGCCAGTACACTCTCTGGACTCACTGCAGTGCATCCCCAGTGGTGCCAGTGCACTCTCTGGACTCACTGCACTGCATCCCCAGTGGTGCCAGTGCACTCTCTGGACTCACTGCACTGCATCCCCAGTGGTGCCAGTGCACTCTCTGGACTCACTGCACTGCATCCCCAGTGGTGCCAGTGCACTCTCTGGACTCACTGCAGTGCATCCCCAGTGTTGCCAGTGCACTCTCTGGACTCACTGCACTGCATCCCCAGTGGTGCCAGTGCACTCTCTGGACTCACTGAACTGCATCCCCAGTGGTGCCAGTGCACTCTCTGGACTCACTGAAGTGCATCCCCAGTGGTGCCAGTGCACTCTCTGGACTCACTGCACTGCATCCCCAGTGGTGCTAGTGCACTCTGTGGACTCACTGCAGTGCATCCCCAGTGGTGCTAGTGCACTCTCTGGACTCACTGCAGTGCATCCCCAGTGGTGCCAGTGCACTCTCTGGACTCACTGCAGTGCATCCCCAGTGGTGCCAGTGCACTCTCTGGACTCACTGCAGTGCATCCCCAGTGGTGCCAGTACACTCACTGGACTGACTGCACTGCATCCCCAGTGGTGCCAGTGCACTCTCTGGTCTCACCGCACCGCATCCCCAGTGGTGCCAGTGCACTCTCTGGACTCACTGCAGTGCATCCCCAGTGGTGCCAGTGCACTCTCTGGACTCACTGCACTGCATCCCCAGTGGTGCCAGTGCACTCTCTGGACTCCCGGCACCGCATCCCCAGTGGTGCCAGTGCACTCTCTGGGCTCACTGCTGTGCATCCCCAGTGGTGCCAGTGCACTCTCTTGACTCACTGCACTGCATCCCCAGTGGTGCCAGTGCACTCACTGGATTCACTGCACTGCATCCCCAGTGGTGCTAGTGCACTCTCTGGACTCACTGCACTGCATCCCCAGTGGTACCAGTGCACTCTCTGGACTCACTGAAGTGCATTCTCAGTGGTGCCAGTGCACTCTCTGGACTCACTGCACCGCATCCCCAGTGGTGCCAGTGCACTCTCTGGACTCCCGGCACCGCATCCCCAGTGGTGCCAGTGCACTCTCTGGGCTCACTGCTGTGCATCCCCAGTGGTGCCAGTGCGCTCTCTTGACTCACTGCACTGCATCCCCAGTGGTGCCAGTGCACTCTCTGGACTCACTGCACTGCATCCCCAGTGGTGCCAGTGCACTCTCTGGACTCCCGGCAACACATCCCCGGTGGTGCCAGTGCACTCTCTGGACTCACTGCACTGCATCCCCAGTGGTGCCAGAGCACTCTCTGGACTCACTGCACTGCATCCCCAGTGGTGCTAGTGCACTCTCTGGACTCACTGCACTGCATCCCCAGTGGTGCCAGTGCACTCTCTGGACTCACTGCACTGCATCCCCAGTGGTGCCAGTGCACTCTCTGGACTCCCGGCACCGCATCCCCAGTGGTGCCAGTGCACTCTCTGGGCTCACTGCAGTGCATCCCCAGTGGTGCCAGTGCACTCTCTTGACTCACTGCACTGCATCCCCATTGGTGCCAGTGTACTCACTGGACTCACTGCACTGCATTCCCCAGTGGTGCTAGTGCACTCTGTGGACTCACTGCAGTGCATCCCCAGTGGTGCCAGTGCACTCTCTGGACTCACTGAAGTGCATTATCAGTGGTTCCAGTGCAGTCTGTGGACTCACTGCACTGCATCCCCAGTGGTGCCAGTGCACTCTCTGGACTCCCGGCAACACATCCCCGGTGGTGCCAGTGCACTCTCTGGACTCACTGCACTGCATCCCCAGTGGTGCCAGAGCACTCTCTGGACTCACTGCAGTGCATCCCCAGTGGTGCTAGTGCACTCTCTGGACTCAATGCACTGCATCCCCAGTGGTGCCAGTGCACTCTCTGGACTCACTGCACTGCATCCCCAGTGGTGCCAGTGCACTCTCTGGACTCCCGGCACCGCATCCCCAGTGGTGCCAGTGCACTCTCTGGGCTCACTGCAGTGCATCCCCAGTGGTGCCAGTGCACTCTCTTGACTCACTGCACTGCATCCCCATTGGTGCCAGTGTACTCACTGGACTCACTGCACTGCATTCCCCAGTGGTGCTAGTGCACTCTCTGGACTCACTGCAGTGCATCCCCAGTGGTGCCAGTGCACTCTCTGGACTCACTGAAGTGCATTCTCAGTGGTTCCAGTGCACTCTGTGGACTCACTGCAGTGCATCCCCAGTGGTGCCAGTGCGCTCTCTGGACTCACTGCAGTGCATCCCCAGTGGTGCCAGTGCACTCTCTCGAGTCACTGCACTGCATCCCCAGTGCTGCCAGTGCACTCTCTGGACTCACAGCAGTGCATCCCCAGTGGTGCCAGTGCACTCTCTGGACTCACTGCACTGCATCCCCAGTGGTGCCACTGCACTCTCTGGACTCACTGCAGTGCATCCCCAGTGGTGCCAGTGCACTCTCTGGACTCACTGCAGTGCATCTCCACTGCTGCCAGTGCACTCTCTGGACTCACAGCAGTGCATCCCCAGTGGTGCCAGTGCACTCTCTGGACTCACTGCACTGCATCCCCAGTGGTGCCAATGCACTCTCTGGACTCACTGCACTGCATCCCCAGTGGTGCCAGTGCACTCTCTGGACTCACTGCACTGCATCCCAAGTGGTGCCAGTGCACTCTCTGGACTCACTGCAGTGCAGCCCCAGTGGTGCCAGTGCACTCTCTCGAATCACTGCACTACATCCCCAGTGGTGCCAGTGCGCTCACTGGACTCACTGTACTGCATCATCAGTGGTGCCAGTGCACTCTCTGGAGTGACTGCAGTGCATCCCCAGTGGTGCCAGTGCACTCTCTGGACTCACTGTACTGCATTCCCAGTGGTGCTAGTGCACTCTCTGGACTCACTGCAGTGCATCCCCAGTGGTGCCAGTGCACTCTTTGGACTCACTGAAGTGCATTCTCAGTGGTGCCAGTGCACTCTCTGGACTCACTGCACTGCATCCCCAGTGGTGCCAGTGCACTCTCTGGACTCACTGAAGTGCATTCTCAGTGGTGCCAGTGCACTCTCTGGACTCACTGCAGTGCATCCCCAGTGGTGCCAGTACACTCACTGGACTCACTGCACTGCATCCCCAGTGGTGCCAGTGAACTCTCTGGACTCACTGCACTGCATCCCCAGTGGTGCCAGTGCACTCTCTGGACTCACTGCACTGCATCCCCAGTGGTGCCAGTGCAATCTCTGGACTCACTGCACTGCATCCCCAGTGGTGCCAGTGCAATCTCTGGACTCACTGCACTGCATCCCCAGTGGTGCCAGTGCACACTCTGGACTCACTGCACTGCATCCCCAGTGGTGCCACTGCACTCTCTGGACTCACTGCACTGCAACCCCAGTGTTGCCAGTGCACTCTCTGGACTCACTGCACTGCATCCCCAGTATTGCCAGTGCACTCTCTGGACTCACTGCACTGCATCCCCAGTGGTGCCAGTGCACTCTCTGGACTCACTTCAGTGCATCCCCAGTGGTGCCAGAGCACTCTCTGGACTCACTGCACTGCATCCCCAGTGGTGCCAGTGCACTCTCTGGACTCACTGCACTGCAGCCCCAGTGGTGCCAGTGCACTCTCTGGACTCACTGCACTGCATCCCCAGTATTGCCAGTGCACTCTCTGGACTCACTGCACTGCATCCCCAGTGCTGCCAGTGCACTCTCTGGACTCACTGCACTGCATCCCCAGTGGTGCCACTGCACTCTCTGGACTCACTGAACTGCATGTCCAGTGGTGCCAGTGCACACTCTGGACTCACTGCACTGCATCCCCAGTGGTGCCAATGCACTCACTGGACTCACTGCAGTGCATTCCCTCTGGTGCCAGTGCACTCTCTGGACTCACTGCACTGCATCCCCAGTGGTGCCAGTGCACTCTCTGGACTCACTGAAGTGCATTCTCAGTGGTGCCAGTGCACTCTCTGGACTCACTGCAGTGCATCCCCAGTGGTGCCAGTACACTCACTGGACTCACTGCACTGCATCCCCAGTGGTGCCAGTGCACTCTCTGGACTCACTGCACTGCATCCCCAGTGGTGCCAGTGCAATCTCTGGACTCACTGCACTGCATCCCCAGTGGTGCCAGTGCAATCTCTGGACTCACTGCACTGCATCCCCAGTGGTGCCAGTGCACACTCTGGACTCACTGCACTGCATCCCCAGTGGTGCCACTGCACTCTCTGGACTCACTGCACTGCAACCCCAGTGTTGCCAGTGCACTCTCTGGACTCACTGCACTGCATCCCCAGTATTGCCAGTGCACTCTCTGGACTCACTGCACTGCATCCCCAGTGGTGCCAGTGCACTCTCTGGACTCACTTCAGTGCATCCCCAGTGGTGCCAGAGCACTCTCTGGACTCACTGCACTGCATCCCCAGTGGTGCCAGTGCACTCTCTGGACTCACTGCACTGCAGCCCCAGTGGTGCCAGTGCACTCTCTGGACTCACTGCACTGCATCCCCAGTATTGCCAGTGCACTCTCTGGACTCACTGCACTGCATCCCCAGTGCTGCCAGTGCACTCTCTGGACTCACTGCACTGCATCCCCAGTGGTGCCACTGCACTCTCTGGACTCACTGAACTGCATGTCCAGTGGTGCCAGTGCACACTCTGGACTCACTGCACTGCATCCCCAGTGGTGCCAATGCACTCACTGGACTCACTGCAGTGCATTCCCTCTGGTGCCAGTGCACTCTCTGGACTCACTGCACTGTATCCCCAGTGGTGCCAGTGCACTCTCTGGACTCACTGCGCTGCATCCTCTGTGCTGCCAGTGCACTCTCTGGACTCACTGCACTGCATCCCCAGTGGTGCCAATGCACTCTCTGGACTCACTGTACTGCATCCCCAGTGGAGCTCGTGCACTCTCTGGACTCACTGAAGTGCATCCCCAGTGGTGCCAGTGCACTCTCTGGACTCACTGCACTGCATCCCCAGTGGTGCTAGTGCACTCTGTGGACTCACTGCAGTGCATCCCCAGTGGTGCCAGTGCACTCTCTGGACTCACTGAAGGGCATCCTCAGTGGTGGCAGTGCACTCTCTGGACTCACTGCAGTGCATCCCCAATGGTGCCAGTACACTCTCTGGACTCACTGCAGTGCATCCCCAGTGGTGCCAGTGCACTCTCTGGACTCACTGCACTGCATCCCCAGTGGTGCCAGTGCACTCTCTGGACTCACTGCACTGCATCCCCAGTGGTGCCAGAGCACTCTCTGGACTCACTGCAGTGCATCCCCAGTGGTGCCAGTGCACTCTCTGGACTCACTGCAGTGCATCCCCAGTGGTGCCAGTGCACTCTCTGGACTCACTGCAGTGCATCCCCAGTGGTGCCAGTGCACTCTCTGGACTCCCGGTACCGCATCCCCAGTGGTGCCAGTGCACTCTCTGGGCTCACTGCAGTGCATCCCCAGTGGTGCCAGTGCACTCTCTTGACTCACTGCACTGCATCCCCAGTGGTGCCAGTGCACTCACTGGATTCACTGCACTGCATCCCCAGTGGTGCTAGTGCACTCTCTGGACTCACTGCACTGCATCCCCAGTGGTACCAGTGCACTCTCTGGACTCACTGAAGTGCATTCTCAGTGGTGCCAGTGCAGTCTGTGGACTCACTGCACTGCATCCCCAGTGGTGCCAGAGCACTCTCTGGACTCACTGCACTGCATCCTCTGTGCTGCCAGTGCACTCTCTGGACTCACTGCACTGCATCCCCAGTGGTGCCAATGCACTCTCTGGACTCACTGTACTGCATCCCCAGTGGAGCGCGTGCACTCTCTGGACTCACTGAAGTGCATCCCCAGTGGTGCCAGTGCACTCTCTGGACTCACTGCACTGCATCCCCAGTGGTGCTAGTGCACTCTGTGGACTCACTGCAGTGCATCCCCAGTGGTGCCAGTGCACTCTCTGGACTCACTGAAGGGCATCCTCAGTGGTGGCAGTGCACTCTCTGGACTCACTGCAGTGCATCCCCAATGGTGCCAGTACACTCTCTGGACTCACTGCACTGCATCCCCAGTGGTGCCAGTGCACTCTCTGGACTCACTGCACTGCATCCCCAGTGGTGCCAGTGCACTCTCTGGACTCACTGCACTGCATCCCCAGTGGTGCCAGAGCACTCTCTGGACTCACTGCAGTGCATCCCCAGTGGTGCCAGTGCACTCTCTGGACTCACTGCACTGCATCCCCAGTGGTGCCAGAGCACTCTCTGGACTCACTGCAGTGCATCCCCAGTGGTGCCAGTGCACTCTCTGGACTCACTGCAGTGCATCCCCAGTGGTGCCACTGCACTCTCTGGACTCACTGCAGTGCATCCCCAGTGGTGCCAGTGCACTCTCTGGACTCCCGGTACCGCATCCCCAGTGGTGCCAGTGCACTCTCTGGACTCACTGCAGTGCATCCCCTTGGTGCCAGTGCACTCTCTGGACTCACTGCACTGCATCCCCAGTGGTGCCAGTGCACTCTCTGGACTCACTGCACTGCATCCCCAGTGGTGCCAGCGCACTCTCTGGACTCACTGCACTGCATCCCCAGTGGTGCCAGTGCACTCTCTGGACTCACTGCAGTGCATCCCCAGTGGTGCCAGTGCACTCTCTGGACTCACTGCACTGCATCCCCAGTGGTACCAGTGCACTCTGTGGACTCACTGCAGTGCATCCCCAGTGGTGCCAGTGCACTCTCTGGACTCACTGCACTGCATCCCCAGTGGTGCCAATGCACTCTCTGGACTCACTGCACTGCATCCCCAGTGGTGCCAGTGCACTCTCTGGACTCACTGAAGTGCATCCCCAGTGGTGCCAGTGCACTCTCTAGAGTCACTGCACTGCATCCCCAGTGGTGCTAGTGCCTTCTGTGGACTCACTGCAGTGCATTCTCAGTGGTGCCAGTGCACTCTCTGGACTCACTGCAGTGCATCCCCAGTGGTGCCAGTACACTCACTGGACTGACTGCACTGCATCCCCAGTGGTGCCAGTGCACTCTCTGGACTCACCGCACCGCATCCCCAGTGGTGCCAGTGCACTCTCTGGAGTAACTGCAGTGCATCACCAGTGGTGCCAGTGCACTCTCTGGACTCACTGCACTGCATCCCCAGTGGTGCCAGTGCACTCTCTGGACTCACTGCACTGCATCCCCAGTGGTGCCAGAGAACTCTCTGGACTCACTGCACTGCATCCCCAGTGGTGCCAGTGCACTCTCTGGACTCACTGCACTGCATCCCCAGTGGTGCCAGTGCACTCTCTGGACTCCCGGCAACGCATCCCCAGTGGTGCCAGTGCACTCTCTGGGCTCACTGCAGTGCATCCCCAGTGGTGCCAGTGCACTCTCTTGACTCACTGCACTGCATCCCCAGTGGTGCCAGTGCACTCACTGGATTCACTGCACTGCATTCCCAGTGGTGCTAGTTCACTCTCTGGACTCACTGCAGTGCATCCCCAGTGGTGCCAGTGCACTCTCTGGACTCACTGAAGTGCATTCTCAGTGGTGCCAGTGCACTCTGTGGACTCACTGCAGTGCATCCCCAGTGGTGCCAGTGCGCTCTCTGGACTCACTGCAGTGCATCCCCAGTGGTGCCAGTGCACTCTCTGGACTCACTGCAGTGCATCCCCACTGGTGCCAGTGCACTCACTGGATTCACTGCACTACATTCCCAGTGGTGCTAGTTCACTCTCTGGACTCACTGAAGTGCATCCCCAGTGGTGCTAGTGCACTCTTTGGACTCACTGAAGTGCATTCTCAGTGGTGACAGTGCACTCTCTGGACTCACTGCAGTGCATCCCCAGTGGTGCCAGTACACTCTCTGGACTCACTGCACTGCATCCCCAGTGGTGCTAGTGCACTCTGTGGACTCAATGCAGTGCATCCCCAGTGGTGCCAGTGCACTCTCTGGACTCACTGAAGGGCATTCTCAGTGGTGCCAGTGCACTCTCTGGACTCACCGCACCGCATCCCCAGTGGTGCCAGTGCACTCTCTGGAGTAACTGCACTGCATCCCCAGTGGTGCTAGTGCACTCTGTGGACTCAATGCAGTGCATCCCCAGTGGTGCCAGTGCACTCTCTGGACTCACTGAAGGGCATTCTCAGTGGTGCCAGTGCACTCTCTGGACTCACCGCACCGCATCCCCAGTGGTGCCAGTGCACTCTCTGGAGTAACTGCAGTGCATCACCAGTGGTGCCAGTGCACTCTCTGGACTCACTGCAGTGCATCCCCAGTGGTGCCAGTGCACTCTCTGGACTCACTGCACTGCATCCCCAGTGGTGCCAGAGTACTCTCTGGACTCACTGCACTGCATCCCCAGTGCTGCCTGTGCACTCTCTGGACTCACTGCACTGCATCCCCAGTGGTGCCACTGCACTCTCTGGACTCACTGCACTGCATCCCCAGTGGTGCCAGTGCACTCCCTGCACTCACTGCACTGCATCCCCAGTGGTGCCAGTGCACTCTCTGGACTCACTGCAGTGCATCCCCAGTGGTGCCAGTGCACTCTCTTGACTCACTGCAGTGCATCGCCAGTGGTGCCAGTGCACTCTCTGGACTCACTGCACTGCATCCCCAGTGGTGCCAGTGCACTCTCTGGACTCACTGAAGTGCATCCCCCGTGGTACCAGTGCGATCTCTGGACTCACTGCACTGCATTCCCAGTGGTGCAAGTGCACACTCTGGACTCACTGCACTGCATACCCAGTGGTGCCAGAGCACTCTCTGGACTCACTGCACTGCATCCCCAGTGGAGCCAGTGCACTCTCTGGACTCACTGCACTGCATCCCCAGTGGTGCCAGTGCACTCTGTGGACTCACTGCAGTGCATCCCCAGTGGAGCCCGTGCACTCTCTGGACTCACTGAAGTGCATCCCCAGTGGTGCCAGTGCACTCTCTGGACTCACTGCACTGCATCCCCAGTGGTGCCAGTGCACTCTCTGGACTCACTGCAGTGCATCCCCAGTGGTGCCAGTGCACTCTCTGGACTCACTGAAGTGCATTCTCAGTGGTGCCAGTGCACTCTCTGGACTCACTGCAGTGCATCCCCAGTGGTGCCAGTACACTCACTGGACTGACTGCACTGCATCCCCAGTGGTGCTAGTGCAGTCTCTGCACTCACTGCACTGCATCGCCAGTGGTGCCAGATCACTCTCTGGACTCACTGCAGTGCATCCCCAGTGGTGCCAGTGCACTCTCTGGACTCACTGTACTGCATCCCCAGTGGTGCCAGTGCACTCTGTGGACTCACTGCTGTGCATCCCCATTGGTGCCAGTGCACTCTCTGGACTCACTGCACTGCATCCCCAGTGGTGCCAGTGCACTCTCTGGACTCACTGCACTGCATCCCCAGTGGTGCAAGTGCACTCTCTGGACTCACTGCAGTGCATCCCAAGTGGTGCCAATGCACTCTCTGGACTCACTGCAGTGCATCCCCAGTGGTGCCAGTACACTCACTGGACTTACTGCACTGCATCCCCAGTGGTGCCAGTGCAGTCTCTGCACTCACTGAAGTGCATCCCCAGTGGTGCCAGTGAACTCTCTGGACTCACTGCAGTGCGTCCCCAGTGGTGCCAGTGCACTCTCTGGACTCACTGCACTGCATCCCCAGTGGTGCCAGTGCACTCTCTGGACTCACTGCACTGCATCCCCAGTGGTGCCAGTGCACTTTCTGGACTCACTGCACTGCATCTCCAATGGTGCCAGTGCACTCTCTGGACTCACTGCACTGCATCCCCAGTGGAGCCAGTGCACTCTCTGGACTCACTGAAGTGCATCCCCATTGGTGCCAGTGCACTCTCTGGACTCACTGCACTGCATCCCCAGTGGTGCCAGTGCACTCTCTGGACTCACTGCACTGCATCCCCAGTGGTGCAAGTGCACTCTCTGGACTCACTGCAGTGCATCCCAAGTGGTGCCAATGCACTCTCTGGACTCACTGCAGTGCATCCCCAGTGGTGCCAGTACACTCACTGGACTCACTGCACTGCATCCCCAGTGCTGCCAGTGCAGTCTCTGCACTCACTGAAGTGCATCTCCAGTGGTGCCAGTGAACTCTCTGGACTCACTGCAGTGCATCCCCAGTGGTGCCAGTGCACTCTCTGGACTCACTGCACTGCATCCCCAGTGGTGCCAGTGCACTCTCTGGACTCACTGCACTGCATCCCCAGTGGTGCCAGTGCACTCACTGGATTCACTGCACTGCATCCCCAGTGGTGCTAGTGCACTCTCTGGACTCACTGCAGTGCATCCCCAGTGGTACCAGTGCACTCTCTGGACTCACTGAAGTGCATTCTCAGTGGTGCCAGTGCACTCTGTGGACTCACTGCAGTGCATCCCCAGTGGTGCCAATGCGCTCTCTGGACTCACTGCAGTGCATCCCCAGTGGTGCCAGTGCACTCTCTGGACTCACTGCACTGCATCCCCAGTGCTGCCAGTGCACTCTCTGGACTCACTGCACTGCATCCCCAGTGGTGCCAGTGCACTCTCTGGACTCACTGCACTGCATCCCCAGTGGTGCCAGTGCACTCTCTGGACTCACTGCAGTGCATCCCCAGTGGTGCCAGTGCACTCTCTGGACTCACTGCACTGCATCCCCAGTGGTACCAGTGCACTCTGTGGACTCACTGCAGTGCATCCCCAGTGCTGCCAGTGCACTCTCTGGACTCACTGCACTGCATCCCCAGTGGTGCCAATGCACTCTCTGGACTCACTGCACTGCATCCCCAGTGGTGCCAGTGCACTCTCTGGACTCACTGCACTGCATCCCAAGTGGTGCCAGTGCACTCTCTGGAGTCACTGCACTGCATCCCCAGTGGTGCCAGTGCACTCTCTCGAGTCACTGCACTACATCCCCAGTGGTGCCAGTGCACTCACTGGACTCACTGTACTGCATCATCAGTGGTGCCAGTGCACTCTCTGGACTCACTGCACTGCATCCCCAGTGGTGCCAGTGCACTCTCTGGACTCACTGCACTGCATCCCCAGTGGTGCCAGTGCACTCTCTGGACTCACTGCACTGCATCCCCAGTGGTGCCAGTGCACTCTCTGGACTCACTGCACTGCATCCCAAGTGGTGCCAGTGCACTCTCTGGAGTCACTGCACTGCATCCCCAGTGGTGCCAGTGCACTCTCTCGAGTCACTGCACTACATCCCCAGTGGTGCCAGTGCACTCACTGGACTCACTGTACTGCATCATCAGTGGTGCCAGTGCACTCTCTGGACTCACTGCACTACATCCCCAGTGGTGCCAGTGCACTCTCTGGACTCACTGCACTGCATCCCCAGTGGTGCAAGTGCACTCTCTGGACTCACTGCAGTGCATCCCAAGTGGTGCCAATGCACTCTCTGGACTCACTGCAGTGCATCCCCAGTGGTGCCAGTACACTCACTGGACTCACTGCACTGCATCCCCAGTGGTGCCAGTGCAGTCTCTGCACTCACTGAAGTGCATCCCCAGTGGTGCCAGTGAACTCTCTGGACTCACTGCAGTGCATCCCCAGTGGTGCCAGTGCACTCTCTGGACTCACTGCACTGCATCCCCAGTGGTGCCAGTGCACTCTCTGGACTCACTGCACTGCATCTCCAATGGTGCCAGTGCACTCTCTGGACTCACTGCACTGCATCCCCAGTGGAGCCAGTGCACTCTCTGGACTCACTGAAGTGCATCCCCAGTGGTGCCAGTGCACTCTCTGGACTCACTGCACTGCATCCCCAGTGGTGCCAGTGCACTCTCTGGACTCACTGCACTGCATCCCCAGTGGTGCAAGTGCACTCTCTGGACTCACTGCAGTGCATCCCAAGTGGTGCCAATGCACTCTCTGGACTCACTGTACTGCATCATCAGTGGTGCCAGTACACTCACTGGACTCACTGCACTGCATCCCCAGTGGTGCCAGTGCAGTCTCTGCACTCACTGAAGTGCATCTCCAGTGGTGCCAGTGAACTCTCTGGACTCACTGCAGTGCATCCCCAGTGGTGCCAGTGCACTCTCTGGACTCACTGCACTGCATCCCCAGTGGTGCCAGTGCACTCTCTGGACTCACTGCACTGCATCCCCAGTGGTGCCAGTGCACTCTCTGGACTCACTGCAGTGCATCTCCAATGGTGCCAGTGCACTCTCTGGACTCACTGCACTGCATCCCCAGTGGTGCCAATGAACTCTCTGGACTCACTGCTGTGCATCCCCAGTGGTGCCAGTGCACTCTCTGGACTCACTGCACTGCATCTCCAATGGTGCCAATGCACTCTCTGGACTCACTGTACTGCATCCCCAGTGGTGCCAGTGCACTCTCTTGACTCACTGCACTGCATCCCCAGTGGTGCCAGTGCACTCACTGGATTCACTGCACTGCATCCCCAGTGGTGCTATTGCACTCTCTGGACTCACTGCAGTGCATCCCCAGTGGTACCAGTGCACTCTCTGGACTCACTGAAGTGCATTCTCAGTGGTGCCAGTGCACTCTGTGGACTCACTGCAGTGCATCCCCAGTGGTGCCAGTGCGCTCTCTGGACTCACTGCAGTGCATACCCAGTGGTGCCAGTGCACTCTCTGGACTCACTGCACTGCATCCCCAGTGCTGCCAGTGCACTCTCTGGACTCACTGCACTGCATCCCCAGTGGTGCCAGTGCACTCTCTGGACTCACTGCACTGCATCCCCAGTGGTGCCAGTGCACTCTCTGGACTCACTGCAGTGCATCCCCAGTGGTGCCAGTGCACTCTCTGGACTCACTGCACTGCATCCCCAGTGGTGCCAGTGCACTCTCTGGACTCACTGCAGTGCATCCTCAGTGGTGCCAGTGCACTCTCTGGAGTCACTGCACTGCATCCCCAGTGGTGCCAGTGCACTCTCTCGAGTCACTGCACTACATCCCCAGTGGTGCCAGTGCACTCACTGGACTCACTGTACTGCATCATCAGTGGTGCCAGTGCACTCTCTGGACTCACTGCAGTGCATCCCCAGTGGTGCCAGTGCACTCTCTGGACTCACTGCACTGCATCCCCAGTGGTGCCAGTGCACTCACTGGACTCACTATACTGCATCACCAGTGGTGCCAGTGCACTCTCTGGACTCACTGCACTGCATCCCCAGTGTTGCCAGTGCATTCACTGGACTCACTGTACTGCATCTCCAGTGGTGCCAGTGCACTCTCTGGACTCACTGCAGTGCATCCCCAGTGGTGCCAGTGCACTCTCTGGACTCACTGCAGTGCATCCCCACTGGTGCCAGTGCACTCACTGGATTCACTGCACTACATTCCCAGTGGTGCTAGTTCACTCTCTGGACTCACTGCAGTGCATCCCAAGTGGTGCCAGTGCACTCTTTGGACTCACTGAAGTGCATTCTCAGTGGTGCCAGTCCACTCTCTGGACTCACTGCACTGCATCCCCAGTGGTGCCAGTGCGCTCTCTGGACTCACTGAAGTGCATTCTCAGTGGTGCCAGTGCACTCTCTGGACTCACTGCAGTGCATCCCCAGTGGTGCCAGTGCACTCTCTGGACTCACTGAAGTGCATTCTCAGTGGTGCCAGTGCACTCTCTGGACTCACTGCACTGCATCCCCAGTGGTGCCAGTACACTCACTGGACTGACTGCACTGCATCCCCAGTGGTGCTAGTGCAGTCTCTGCACTCACTGCACTGCATCGCCAGTGGTGCCAGAGCACTCTCTGGACTCACTGCAGTGCATCCCCAGTGGTGCCAGTGCACTCTCTGGACTCACGGTACTGCATCCCCAGTGGTGCCAGTGCACTCTGTGGACTCACTGCTGTGCATCCCCATTGGTGCCAGTGCACTCTCTGGACTCACTGCACTGCATCCCCAGTGGTGCCAGTGCACTCTCTGGACTCACTGCACTGCATCCCCAGTGGTGCAAGTGCACTCTCTGGACTCACTGCAGTGCATCCCAAGTGGTGCCAATGCACTCTCTGGACTCACTGCAGTGCATCCCCAGTGGTGCCAGTACACTCACTGGACTTACTGCACTGCATCCCCAGTGGTGCCAGTGCAGTCTCTGCACTCACTGAAGTGCATCCCCAGTGGTGCCAGTGCACTCTCTGGACTCACTGCTGTGCGTCCCCAGTGGTGCCAGTGCACTCTCTGGACTCACTGCACTGCATCCCCAGTGGTGCCAGTGCACTCTCTGGACTCACTGCACTGCATCCCCAGTGGTGCCAGTGCACTCTCTGGACTCACTGCACTGCATCTCCAATGGTGCCAGTGCACTCTCTGGACTCACTGCACTGCATCCCCAGTGGAGCCAGTGCACTATGTGGACTCACTGAAGTGCATCCCCATTGGTGCCAGTGCACTCTCTGGACTCACTGCACTGCATCCCCAGTGGTGCCAGTGCACTCTCTGGACTCACTGCACTGCATCCCCAGTGGTGCAAGTGCACTCTCTGGACTCACTGCACTGCATCCCAAGTGGTGCCAGTGCACTCTCTGGACTCACTGCAGTGCATCCCCAGTGGTGCCAGTACACTCACTGGACTCACTGCACTGCATCCCCAGTGCTGCCAGTGCAGTCTCTGCACTCACTGAAGTGCATCTCCAGTGGTGCCAGTGAACTCTCTGGACTCACTGCACTGCATCCCCAGTGCTGCCAGTGCACTCTCTGGACTCACTGCACTGCATCCCCAGTGGTGCCAGTGCACTCTCTGGACTCACTGCACTGCATCCCCAGTGGTGCCAGTGCACTCTCTGGACTCACTGCACTGCATCCCCAGTGGTGCCAGTGCACTCTCTGGACTCACTGCACTGCATCCCCAGTGGTGCCAGTGCACTCTCTGGACTCACTGCAGTGCATCCCCAGTGGTGCCAGTGCACTCTCTGGAGTCACTGCACTGCATCCCCAGTGGTGCCAGTGCACTCTCTCGAGTCACTGCACTACATCCCCAGTGGTGCCAGTGCACTCACTGGACTCACTGTACTGCATCATCAGTGGTGCCAGTGCACTCTCTGGACTCACTGCAGTGCATCCCCAGTGGTGCCAGTGCACTCTCTGGACTCACTGCACTGCATCCCCAGTGGTGCCAGTGCACTCACTGGACTCACTATACTGCATCACCAGTGGTGCCAGTGCACTCTCTGGACTCACTGCACTGCATCCCCAGTGTTGCCAGTGCATTCACTGGACTCACTGTACTGCATCTCCAGTGGTGCCAGTGCACTCTCTGGACTCACTGCAGTGCATCCCCAGTGGTGCCAGTGCACTCTCTGGACTCACTGCAGTGCATCCCCACTGGTGCCAGTGCACTCACTGGATTCACTGCACTACATTCCCAGTGGTGCTAGTTCACTCTCTGGACTCACTGCAGTGCATCCCCAGTGGTGCCAGTGCACTCTTTGGACTCACTGAAGTGCATTCTCAGTGGTGCCAGTCCACTCTCTGGACTCACTGCACTGCATCCCCAGTGGTGCCAGTGCGCTCTCTGGCCTCACTGAAGTGCATTCTCAGTGGTGCCAGTGCACTCTCTGGACTCACTGCAGTGCATCCCCAGTGGTGCCAGTGCACTCTCTGGACTCACTGAAGTGCATTCTCAGTGGTGCCAGTGCACTCTCTGGACTCACTGCACTGCATCCCCAGTGGTGCCAGTACACTCACTGGACTGACTGCACTGCATCCCCAGTGGTGCTAGTGCAGTCTCTGCACTCACTGCACTGCATCGCCAGTGGTGCCAGAGCACTCTCTGGACTCACTGCAGTGCATCCCCAGTGGTGCCAGTGCACTCTCTGGACTCACGGTACTGCATCCCCAGTGGTGCCAGTGCACTCTCTGGACTCACTGCTGTGCATCCCCATTGGTGCCAGTGCACTCTCTGGACTCACTGCACTGCATCCCCAGTGGTGCCAGTGCACTCTCTGGACTCACTGCACTGCATCCCCAGTGGTGCCAGTGCACTCTCTGGACTCACTGAAGTGCATTCTCAGTGGTGCCAGTGCACTCTCTGGACTCACTGCAGTGCATCCCCAGTGGTGCCAGTACACTCACTGGACTGACTGCACTGCATCCCCAGTGGTGCTAGTGCAGTCTCTGCACTCACTGCACTGCATCGCCAGTGGTGCCAGATCACTCTCTGGACTCACTGCAGTGCATCCCCAGTGGTGCCAGTGCACTCTCTGGACTCACTGTACTGCATCCCCAGTGGTGCCAGTGCACTCTGTGGACTCACTGCTGTGCATCCCCATTGGTGCCAGTGCACTCTCTGGACTCACTGCACTGCATCCCCAGTGGTGCCAGTGCACTCTCTGGACTCACTGCACTGCATCCCCAGTGGTGCAAGTGCACTCTCTGGACTCACTGCAGTGCATCCCAAGTGGTGCCAATGCACTCTCTGGACTCACTGCAGTGCATCCCCAGTGGTGCCAGTACACTCACTGGACTTACTGCACTGCATCCCCAGTGGTGCCAGTGCAGTCTCTGCACTCACTGAAGTGCATCCCCAGTGGTGCCAGTGAACTCTCTGGACTCACTGCAGTGCGTCCCCAGTGGTGCCAGTGCACTCTCTGGACTCACTGCACTGCATCCCCAGTGGTGCCAGTGCACTCTCTGGACTCACTGCACTGCATCCCCAGTGGTGCCAGTGCACTTTCTGGACTCACTGCACTGCATCTCCAATGGTGCCAGTGCACTCTCTGGACTCACTGCACTGCATCCCCAGTGGAGCCAGTGCACTCTCTGGACTCACTGAAGTGCATCCCCATTGGTGCCAGTGCACTCTCTGGACTCACTGCACTGCATCCCCAGTGGTGCCAGTGCACTCTCTGGACTCACTGCACTGCATCCCCAGTGGTGCAAGTGCACTCTCTGGACTCACTGCAGTGCATCCCAAGTGGTGCCAATGCACTCTCTGGACTCACTGCAGTGCATCCCCAGTGGTGCCAGTACACTCACTGGACTCACTGCACTGCATCCCCAGTGCTGCCAGTGCAGTCTCTGCACTCACTGAAGTGCATCTCCAGTGGTGCCAGTGAACTCTCTGGACTCACTGCAGTGCATCCCCAGTGGTGCCAGTGCACTCTCTGGACTCACTGCACTGCATCCCCAGTGGTGCCAGTGCACTCTCTGGACTCACTGCACTGCATCCCCAGTGGTGCCAGTGCACTCACTGGATTCACTGCACTGCATCCCCAGTGGTGCTAGTGCACTCTCTGGACTCACTGCAGTGCATCCCCAGTGGTACCAGTGCACTCTCTGGACTCACTGAAGTGCATTCTCAGTGGTGCCAGTGCACTCTGTGGACTCACTGCAGTGCATCCCCAGTGGTGCCAATGCGCTCTCTGGACTCACTGCAGTGCATCCCCAGTGGTGCCAGTGCACTCTCTGGACTCACTGCACTGCATCCCCAGTGCTGCCAGTGCACTCTCTGGACTCACTGCACTGCATCCCCAGTGGTGCCAGTGCACTCTCTGGACTCACTGCACTGCATCCCCAGTGGTGCCAGTGCACTCTCTGGACTCACTGCAGTGCATCCCCAGTGGTGCCAGTGCACTCTCTGGACTCACTGCACTGCATCCCCAGTGGTACCAGTGCACTCTGTGGACTCACTGCAGTGCATCCCCAGTGCTGCCAGTGCACTCTCTGGACTCACTGCACTGCATCCCCAGTGGTGCCAATGCACTCTCTGGACTCACTGCACTGCATCCCCAGTGGTGCCAGTGCACTCTCTGGACTCACTGCACTGCATCCCAAGTGGTGCCAGTGCACTCTCTGGAGTCACTGCACTGCATCCCCAGTGGTGCCAGTGCACTCTCTCGAGTCACTGCACTACATCCCCAGTGGTGCCAGTGCACTCACTGGACTCACTGTACTGCATCATCAGTGGTGCCAGTGCACTCTCTGGACTCACTGCACTGCATCCCCAGTGGTGCCAGTGCACTCTCTGGACTCACTGCACTGCATCCCCAGTGGTGCCAGTGCACTCTCTGGACTCACTGCACTGCATCCCCAGTGGTGCCAGTGCACTCTCTGGACTCACTGCACTGCATCCCAAGTGGTGCCAGTGCACTCTCTGGAGTCACTGCACTGCATCCCCAGTGGTGCCAGTGCACTCTCTCGAGTCACTGCACTACATCCCCAGTGGTGCCAGTGCACTCACTGGACTCACTGTTCTGCATCATCAGTGGTGCCAGTGCACTCTCTGGACTCACTGCACTGCATCCCCAGTGGTGCCAGTGCACTCTCTGGACTCACTGCACTGCATCCCCAGTGGTGCAAGTGCACTCTCTGGACTCACTGCAGTGCATCCCAAGTGGTGCCAATGCACTCTCTGGACTCACTGCAGTGCATCCCCAGTGGTGCCAGTACACTCACTGGACTCACTGCACTGCATCCCCAGTGGTGCCAGTGC
This sequence comes from Anser brachyrhynchus, assembly GCF_964034855.1. Classification (NCBI taxonomy): domain Eukaryota; kingdom Metazoa; phylum Chordata; class Aves; order Anseriformes; family Anatidae; genus Anser; species Anser brachyrhynchus. The sequence continues at coordinate 137,676 of NW_027663527.1, read as the reverse complement.
AGTCTCTGCACTCACTGAAGTGCATCCCCAGTGGTGCCAGTGAACTCTCTGGACTCACTGCAGTGCATCCCCAGTGGTGCCAGTGCACTCTCTGGACTCACTGCACTGCATCCCCAGTGGTGCCAGTGCACTCTCTGGACTCACTGCACTGCATCTCCAATGGTGCCAGTGCACTCTCTGGACTCACTGCACTGCATCCCCAGTGGAGCCAGTGCACTCTCTGGACTCACTGAAGTGCATCCCCAGTGGTGCCAGTGCACTCTCTGGACTCACTGCACTGCATCCCCAGTGGTGCCAGTGCACTCTCTGGACTCACTGCACTGCATCCCCAGTGGTGCAAGTGCACTCTCTGGACTCACTGCAGTGCATCCCAAGTGGTGCCAATGCACTCTCTGGACTCACTGTACTGCATCATCAGTGGTGCCAGTACACTCACTGGACTCACTGCACTGCATCCCCAGTGGTGCCAGTGCAGTCTCTGCACTCACTGAAGTGCATCTCCAGTGGTGCCAGTGAACTCTCTGGACTCACTGCAGTGCATCCCCAGTGGTGCCAGTGCACTCTCTGGACTCACTGCACTGCATCCCCAGTGGTGCCAGTGCACTCTCTGGACTCACTGCACTGCATCCCCAGTGGTGCCAGTGCACTCTCTGGACTCACTGCAGTGCATCTCCAATGGTGCCAGTGCACTCTCTGGACTCACTGCACTGCATCCCCAGTGGTGCCAATGAACTCTCTGGACTCACTGCTGTGCATCCCCAGTGGTGCCAGTGCACTCTCTGGACTCACTGCACTGCATCTCCAATGGTGCCAATGCACTCTCTGGACTCACTGTACTGCATCCCCAGTGGTGCCAGTGCACTCTCTTGACTCACTGCACTGCATCCCCAGTGGTGCCAGTGCACTCACTGGATTCACTGCACTGCATCCCCAGTGGTGCTATTGCACTCTCTGGACTCACTGCAGTGCATCCCCAGTGGTACCAGTGCACTCTCTGGACTCACTGAAGTGCATTCTCAGTGGTGCCAGTGCACTCTGTGGACTCACTGCAGTGCATCCCCAGTGGTGCCAGTGCGCTCTCTGGACTCACTGCAGTGCATACCCAGTGGTGCCAGTGCACTCTCTGGACTCACTGCACTGCATCCCCAGTGCTGCCAGTGCACTCTCTGGACTCACTGCACTGCATCCCCAGTGGTGCCAGTGCACTCTCTGGACTCACTGCACTGCATCCCCAGTGGTGCCAGTGCACTCTCTGGACTCACTGCAGTGCATCCCCAGTGGTGCCAGTGCACTCTCTGGACTCACTGCACTGCATCCCCAGTGGTGCCAGTGCACTCTCTGGACTCACTGCAGTGCATCCCCAGTGGTGCCAGTGCACTCTCTGGAGTCACTGCACTGCATCCCCAGTGGTGCCAGTGCACTCTCTCGAGTCACTGCACTACATCCCCAGTGGTGCCAGTGCACTCACTGGACTCACTGTACTGCATCATCAGTGGTGCCAGTGCACTCTCTGGACTCACTGCAGTGCATCCCCAGTGGTGCCAGTGCACTCTCTGGACTCACTGCACTGCATCCACAGTGGTGCCAGTGCACTCTCTGGACTCACTGCACTGCATCCCCAGTGGTGCCAGTGCACTCTCTGGACTCCCGGCACCGCATCCCCAGTGGTGCCAGTGCACTCTCTGGGCTCACTGCTGTGCATCCCCAGTGGTGCCAGTGCACTCTCTTGACTCACTGCACTGCATCCCCAGTGGTGCCAGTGCACTCTCTGGACTCACTGCACTGCATCCCCAGTGGTGCCAGTGCACTCTCTGGACTCCCGGCAACACATCCCCGGTGGTGCCAGTGCACTCTCTGGACTCACTGCACTGCATCCCCAGTGGTGCCAGAGCACTCTCTGGACTCACTGCACTGCATCCCCAGTGGTGCTAGTGCACTCTCTGGACTCACTGCACTGCATCCCCAGTGGTGCCAGTGCACTCTCTGGACTCACTGCACTGCATCCCCAGTGGTGCCAGTGCACTCTCTGGACTCCCGGCACCGCATCCCCAGTGGTGCCAGTGCACTCTCTGGGCTCACTGCAGTGCATCCCCAGTGGTGCCAGTGCACTCTCTTGACTCACTGCACTGCATCCCCATTGGTGCCAGTGTACTCACTGGACTCACTGCACTGCATTCCCCAGTGGTGCTAGTGCACTCTGTGGACTCACTGCAGTGCATCCCCAGTGGTGCCAGTGCACTCTCTGGACTCACTGAAGTGCATTATCAGTGGTTCCAGTGCAGTCTGTGGACTCACTGCACTGCATCCCCAGTGGTGCCAGTGCACTCTCTGGACTCCCGGCAACACATCCCCGGTGGTGCCAGTGCACTCTCTGGACTCACTGCACTGCATCCCCAGTGGTGCCAGAGCACTCTCTGGACTCACTGCAGTGCATCCCCAGTGGTGCTAGTGCACTCTCTGGACTCAATGCACTGCATCCCCAGTGGTGCCAGTGCACTCTCTGGACTCACTGCACTGCATCCCCAGTGGTGCCAGTGCACTCTCTGGACTCCCGGCACCGCATCCCCAGTGGTGCCAGTGCACTCTCTGGGCTCACTGCAGTGCATCCCCAGTGGTGCCAGTGCACTCTCTTGACTCACTGCACTGCATCCCCATTGGTGCCAGTGTACTCACTGGACTCACTGCACTGCATTCCCCAGTGGTGCTAGTGCACTCTCTGGACTCACTGCAGTGCATCCCCAGTGGTGCCAGTGCACTCTCTGGACTCACTGAAGTGCATTCTCAGTGGTTCCAGTGCACTCTGTGGACTCACTGCAGTGCATCCCCAGTGGTGCCAGTGCGCTCTCTGGACTCACTGCAGTGCATCCCCAGTGGTGCCAGTGCACTCTCTCGAGTCACTGCACTGCATCCCCAGTGCTGCCAGTGCACTCTCTGGACTCACAGCAGTGCATCCCCAGTGGTGCCAGTGCACTCTCTGGACTCACTGCACTGCATCCCCAGTGGTGCCACTGCACTCTCTGGACTCACTGCAGTGCATCCCCAGTGGTGCCAGTGCACTCTCTGGACTCACTGCAGTGCATCTCCACTGCTGCCAGTGCACTCTCTGGACTCACAGCAGTGCATCCCCAGTGGTGCCAGTGCACTCTCTGGACTCACTGCACTGCATCCCCAGTGGTGCCAATGCACTCTCTGGACTCACAGCAGTGCATCCCCAGTGGTGCCAGTGCACTCTCTGGACTCACTGCACTGCATCCCAAGTGGTGCCAGTGCACTCTCTGGACTCACTGCAGTGCAGCCCCAGTGGTGCCAGTGCACTCTCTCGAATCACTGCACTACATCCCCAGTGGTGCCAGTGCGCTCACTGGACTCACTGTACTGCATCATCAGTGGTGCCAGTGCACTCTCTGGAGTGACTGCAGTGCATCCCCAGTGGTGCCAGTGCACTCTCTGGACTCACTGTACTGCATTCCCAGTGGTGCTAGTGCACTCTCTGGACTCACTGCAGTGCATCCCCAGTGGTGCCAGTGCACTCTTTGGACTCACTGAAGTGCATTCTCAGTGGTGCCAGTGCACTCTCTGGACTCACTGCACTGCATCCCCAGTGGTGCCAGTGCACTCTCTGGACTCACTGAAGTGCATTCTCAGTGGTGCCAGTGCACTCTCTGGACTCACTGCAGTGCATCCCCAGTGGTGCCAGTACACTCACTGGACTCACTGCACTGCATCCCCAGTGGTGCCAGTGCACTCTCTGGACTCACTGCACTGCATCCCCAGTGGTGCCAGTGCACTCTCTGGACTCACTGCACTGCATCCCCAGTGGTGCCAGTGCAATCTCTGGACTCACTGCACTGCATCCCCAGTGGTGCCAGTGCAATCTCTGGACTCACTGCACTGCATCCCCAGTGGTGCCAGTGCACACTCTGGACTCACTGCACTGCATCCCCAGTGGTGCCACTGCACTCTCTGGACTCACTGCACTGCAACCCCAGTGTTGCCAGTGCACTCTCTGGACTCACTGCACTGCATCCCCAGTATTGCCAGTGCACTCTCTGGACTCACTGCACTGCATCCCCAGTGGTGCCAGTGCACTCTCTGGACTCACTTCAGTGCATCCCCAGTGGTGCCAGAGCACTCTCTGGACTCACTGCACTGCATCCCCAGTGGTGCCAGTGCACTCTCTGGACTCACTGCACTGCAGCCCCAGTGGTGCCAGTGCACTCTCTGGACTCACTGCACTGCATCCCCAGTATTGCCAGTGCACTCTCTGGACTCACTGCACTGCATCCCCAGTGCTGCCAGTGCACTCTCTGGACTCACTGCACTGCATCCCCAGTGGTGCCACTGCACTCTCTGGACTCACTGAACTGCATGTCCAGTGGTGCCAGTGCACACTCTGGACTCACTGCACTGCATCCCCAGTGGTGCCAATGCACTCACTGGACTCACTGCAGTGCATTCCCTCTGGTGCCAGTGCACTCTCTGGACTCACTGCACTGCATCCCCAGTGGTGCCAGTGCACTCTCTGGACTCACTGAAGTGCATTCTCAGTGGTGCCAGTGCACTCTCTGGACTCACTGCAGTGCATCCCCAGTGGTGCCAGTACACTCACTGGACTCACTGCACTGCATCCCCAGTGGTGCCAGTGCACTCTCTGGACTCACTGCACTGCATCCCCAGTGGTGCCAGTGCACTCTCTGGACTCACTGCACTGCATCCCCAGTGGTGCCAGTGCAATCTCTGGACTCACTGCACTGCATCCCCAGTGGTGCCAGTGCAATCTCTGGACTCACTGCACTGCATCCCCAGTGGTGCCAGTGCACACTCTGGACTCACTGCACTGCATCCCCAGTGGTGCCACTGCACTCTCTGGACTCACTGCACTGCAACCCCAGTGTTGCCAGTGCACTCTCTGGACTCACTGCACTGCATCCCCAGTATTGCCAGTGCACTCTCTGGACTCACTGCACTGCATCCCCAGTGGTGCCAGTGCACTCTCTGGACTCACTTCAGTGCATCCCCAGTGGTGCCAGAGCACTCTCTGGACTCACTGCACTGCATCCCCAGTGGTGCCAGTGCACTCTCTGGACTCACTGCACTGCAGCCCCAGTGGTGCCAGTGCACTCTCTGGACTCACTGCACTGCATCCCCAGTATTGCCAGTGCACTCTCTGGACTCACTGCACTGCATCCCCAGTGCTGCCAGTGCACTCTCTGGACTCACTGCACTGCATCCCCAGTGGTGCCACTGCACTCTCTGGACTCACTGAACTGCATGTCCAGTGGTGCCAGTGCACACTCTGGACTCACTGCACTGCATCCCCAGTGGTGCCAATGCACTCACTGGACTCACTGCAGTGCATTCCCTCTGGTGCCAGTGCACTCTCTGGACTCACTGCACTGCATCCCCAGTGGTGCCAGTGCACTCTCTGGACTCACTGCGCTGCATCCTCTGTGCTGCCAGTGCACTCTCTGGACTCACTGCACTGCATCCCCAGTGGTGCCAATGCACTCTCTGGACTCACTGTACTGCATCCCCAGTGGAGCTCGTGCACTCTCTGGACTCACTGAAGTGCATCCCCAGTGGTGCCAGTGCACTCTCTGGACTCACTGCACTGCATCCCCAGTGGTGCTAGTGCACTCTGTGGACTCACTGCAGTGCATCCCCAGTGGTGCCAGTGCACTCTCTGGACTCACTGAAGGGCATCCTCAGTGGTGGCAGTGCACTCTCTGGACTCACTGCAGTGCATCCCCAATGGTGCCAGTACACTCTCTGGACTCACTGCAGTGCATCCCCAGTGGTGCCAGTGCACTCTCTGGACTCACTGCACTGCATCCCCAGTGGTGCCAGTGCACTCTCTGGACTCACTGCACTGCATCCCCAGTGGTGCCAGTGCACTCTCTGGACTCACTGCACTGCATCCCCAGTGGTGCCAGTGCACTCTCTGGACTCACTGCAGTGCATCCCCAGTGTTGCCAGTGCACTCTCTGGACTCACTGCACTGCATCCCCAGTGGTGCCAGTGCACTCTCTGGACTCACTGAACTGCATCCCCAGTGGTGCCAGTGCACTCTCTGGACTCACTGAAGTGCATCCCCAGTGGTGCCAGTGCACTCTCTGGACTCACTGCACTGCATCCCCAGTGGTGCTAGTGCACTCTGTGGACTCACTGCAGTGCATCCCCAGTGGTGCTAGTGCACTCTCTGGACTCACTGCAGTGCATCCCCAGTGGTGCCAGTGCACTCTCTGGACTCACTGCAGTGCATCCCCAGTGGTGCCAGTGCACTCTCTGGACTCACTGCAGTGCATCCCCAGTGGTGCCAGTACACTCACTGGACTGACTGCACTGCATCCCCAGTGGTGCCAGTGCACTCTCTGGTCTCACCGCACCGCATCCCCAGTGGTGCCAGTGCACTCTCTGGACTCACTGCAGTGCATCCCCAGTGGTGCCAGTGCACTCTCTGGACTCACTGCACTGCATCCCCAGTGGTGCCAGTGCACTCTCTGGACTCCCGGCACCGCATCCCCAGTGGTGCCAGTGCACTCTCTGGGCTCACTGCTGTGCATCCCCAGTGGTGCCAGTGCACTCTCTTGACTCACTGCACTGCATCCCCAGTGGTGCCAGTGCACTCACTGGATTCACTGCACTGCATCCCCAGTGGTGCTAGTGCACTCTCTGGACTCACTGCACTGCATCCCCAGTGGTACCAGTGCACTCTCTGGACTCACTGAAGTGCATTCTCAGTGGTGCCAGTGCACTCTCTGGACTCACTGCACCGCATCCCCAGTGGTGCCAGTGCACTCTCTGGACTCCCGGCACCGCATCCCCAGTGGTGCCAGTGCACTCTCTGGGCTCACTGCTGTGCATCCCCAGTGGTGCCAGTGCGCTCTCTTGACTCACTGCACTGCATCCCCAGTGGTGCCAGTGCACTCTCTGGACTCACTGCACTGCATCCCCAGTGGTGCCAGTGCACTCTCTGGACTCCCGGCAACACATCCCCGGTGGTGCCAGTGCACTCTCTGGACTCACTGCACTGCATCCCCAGTGGTGCCAGAGCACTCTCTGGACTCACTGCACTGCATCCCCAGTGGTGCTAGTGCACTCTCTGGACTCACTGCACTGCATCCCCAGTGGTGCCAGTGCACTCTCTGGACTCACTGCACTGCATCCCCAGTGGTGCCAGTGCACTCTCTGGACTCCCGGCACCGCATCCCCAGTGGTGCCAGTGCACTCTCTGGGCTCACTGCAGTGCATCCCCAGTGGTGCCAGTGCACTCTCTTGACTCACTGCACTGCATCCCCATTGGTGCCAGTGTACTCACTGGACTCACTGCACTGCATTCCCCAGTGGTGCTAGTGCACTCTCTGGACTCACTGCAGTGCATCCCCAGTGGTGCCAGTGCACTCTCTGGACTCACTGAAGTGCATTCTCAGTGGTTCCAGTGCACTCTGTGGACTCACTGCAGTGCATCCCCAGTGGTGCCAGTGCGCTCTCTGGACTCACTGCAGTGCATCCCCAGTGGTGCCAGTGCACTCTCTCGAGTCACTGCACTGCATCCCCAGTGCTGCCAGTGCACTCTCTGGACTCACAGCAGTGCATCCCCAGTGGTGCCAGTGCACTCTCTGGACTCACTGCACTGCATCCCCAGTGGTGCCACTGCACTCTCTGGACTCACTGCAGTGCATCCCCAGTGGTGCCAGTGCACTCTCTGGACTCACTGCAGTGCATCTCCACTGCTGCCAGTGCACTCTCTGGACTCACAGCAGTGCATCCCCAGTGGTGCCAGTGCACTCTCTGGACTCACTGCACTGCATCCCCAGTGGTGCCAATGCACTCTCTGGACTCACTGCACTGCATCCCCAGTGGTGCCAGTGCACTCTCTGGACTCACTGCACTGCATCCCAAGTGGTGCCAGTGCACTCTCTGGACTCACTGCAGTGCAGCCCCAGTGGTGCCAGTGCACTCTCTCGAATCACTGCACTACATCCCCAGTGGTGCCAGTGCGCTCACTGGACTCACTGTACTGCATCATCAGTGGTGCCAGTGCACTCTCTGGAGTGACTGCAGTGCATCCCCAGTGGTGCCAGTGCACTCTCTGGACTCACTGTACTGCATTCCCAGTGGTGCTAGTGCACTCTCTGGACTCACTGCAGTGCATCCCCAGTGGTGCCAGTGCACTCTTTGGACTCACTGAAGTGCATTCTCAGTGGTGCCAGTGCACTCTCTGGACTCACTGCACTGCATCCCCAGTGGTGCCAGTGCACTCTCTGGACTCACTGAAGTGCATTCTCAGTGGTGCCAGTGCACTCTCTGGACTCACTGCACTGCATCCCCAGTGGTGCCAGTACACTCACTGGACTCACTGCACTGCATCCCCAGTGGTGCCAGTGCACTCTCTGGACTCACTGCACTGCATCCCCAGTGGTGCCAGTGCACTCTCTGGACTCACTGCACTGCATCCCCAGTGGTGCCAGTGCAATCTCTGGACTCACTGCACTGCATCCCCAGTGGTGCCAGTGCAATCTCTGGACTCACTGCACTGCATCCCCAGTGGTGCCAGTGCACACTCTGGACTCACTGCACTGCATCCCCAGTGGTGCCACTGCACTCTCTGGACTCACTGCACTGCAACCCCAGTGTTGCCAGTGCACTCTCTGGACTCACTGCACTGCATCCCCAGTATTGCCAGTGCACTCTCTGGACTCACTGCACTGCATCCCCAGTGGTGCCAGTGCACTCTCTGGACTCACTTCAGTGCATCCCCAGTGGTGCCAGAGCACTCTCTGGACTCACTGCACTGCATCCCCAGTGGTGCCAGTGCACTCTCTGGACTCACTGCACTGCAGCCCCAGTGGTGCCAGTGCACTCTCTGGACTCACTGCACTGCATCCCCAGTATTGCCAGTGCACTCTCTGGACTCACTGCACTGCATCCCCAGTGCTGCCAGTGCACTCTCTGGACTCACTGCACTGCATCCCCAGTGGTGCCACTGCACTCTCTGGACTCACTGAACTGCATGTCCAGTGGTGCCAGTGCACACTCTGGACTCACTGCACTGCATCCCCAGTGGTGCCAATGCACTCACTGGACTCACTGCAGTGCATTCCCTCTGGTGCCAGTGCACTCTCTGGACTCACTGCACTGCATCCCCAGTGGTGCCAGTGCACTCTCTGGACTCACTGAAGTGCATTCTCAGTGGTGCCAGTGCACTCTCTGGACTCACTGCAGTGCATCCCCAGTGGTGCCAGTACACTCACTGGACTCACTGCACTGCATCCCCAGTGGTGCCAGTGCACTCTCTGGACTCACTGCACTGCATCCCCAGTGGTGCCAGTGCAATCTCTGGACTCACTGCACTGCATCCCCAGTGGTGCCAGTGCAATCTCTGGACTCACTGCACTGCATCCCCAGTGGTGCCAGTGCACACTCTGGACTCACTGCACTGCATCCCCAGTGGTGCCACTGCACTCTCTGGACTCACTGCACTGCAACCCCAGTGTTGCCAGTGCACTCTCTGGACTCACTGCACTGCATCCCCAGTATTGCCAGTGCACTCTCTGGACTCACTGCACTGCATCCCCAGTGGTGCCAGTGCACTCTCTGGACTCACTTCAGTGCATCCCCAGTGGTGCCAGAGCACTCTCTGGACTCACTGCACTGCATCCCCAGTGGTGCCAGTGCACTCTCTGGACTCACTGCACTGCAGCCCCAGTGGTGCCAGTGCACTCTCTGGACTCACTGCACTGCATCCCCAGTATTGCCAGTGCACTCTCTGGACTCACTGCACTGCATCCCCAGTGCTGCCAGTGCACTCTCTGGACTCACTGCACTGCATCCCCAGTGGTGCCACTGCACTCTCTGGACTCACTGAACTGCATGTCCAGTGGTGCCAGTGCACACTCTGGACTCACTGCACTGCATCCCCAGTGGTGCCAATGCACTCACTGGACTCACTGCAGTGCATTCCCTCTGGTGCCAGTGCACTCTCTGGACTCACTGCACTGCATCCCCAGTGGTGCCAGTGCACTCTCTGGACTCACTGCGCTGCATCCTCTGTGCTGCCAGTGCACTCTCTGGACTCACTGCACTGCATCCCCAGTGGTGCCAATGCACTCTCTGGACTCACTGTACTGCATCCCCAGTGGAGCTCGTGCACTCTCTGGACTCACTGAAGTGCATCCCCAGTGGTGCCAGTGCACTCTCTGGACTCACTGCACTGCATCCCCAGTGGTGCTAGTGCACTCTGTGGACTCACTGCAGTGCATCCCCAGTGGTGCCAGTGCACTCTCTGGACTCACTGAAGGGCATCCTCAGTGGTGGCAGTGCACTCTCTGGACTCACTGCAGTGCATCCCCAATGGTGCCAGTACACTCTCTGGACTCACTGCAGTGCATCCCCAGTGGTGCCAGTGCACTCTCTGGACTCACTGCACTGCATCCCCAGTGGTGCCAGTGCACTCTCTGGACTCACTGCACTGCATCCCCAGTGGTGCCAGAGCACTCTCTGGACTCACTGCAGTGCATCCCCAGTGGTGCCAGTGCACTCTCTGGACTCACTGCAGTGCATCCCCAGTGGTGCCAGTGCACTCTCTGGACTCACTGCAGTGCATCCCCAGTGGTGCCAGTGCACTCTCTGGACTCCCGGTACCGCATCCCCAGTGGTGCCAGTGCACTCTCTGGGCTCACTGCAGTGCATCCCCAGTGGTGCCAGTGCACTCTCTTGACTCACTGCACTGCATCCCCAGTGGTGCCAGTGCACTCACTGGATTCACTGCACTGCATCCCCAGTGGTGCTAGTGCACTCTCTGGACTCACTGCACTGCATCCCCAGTGGTACCAGTGCACTCTCTGGACTCACTGAAGTGCATTCTCAGTGGTGCCAGTGCAGTCTGTGGACTCACTGCACTGCATCCCCAGTGGTGCCAGAGCACTCTCTGGACTCACTGCACTGCATCCTCTGTGCTGCCAGTGCACTCTCTGGACTCACTGCACTGCATCCCCAGTGGTGCCAATGCACTCTCTGGACTCACTGTACTGCATCCCCAGTGGAGCGCGTGCACTCTCTGGACTCACTGAAGTGCATCCCCAGTGGTGCCAGTGCACTCTCTGGACTCACTGCACTGCATCCCCAGTGGTGCTAGTGCACTCTGTGGACTCACTGCAGTGCATCCCCAGTGGTGCCAGTGCACTCTCTGGACTCACTGAAGGGCATCCTCAGTGGTGGCAGTGCACTCTCTGGACTCACTGCAGTGCATCCCCAATGGTGCCAGTACACTCTCTGGACTCACTGCACTGCAGCCCCAGTGGTGCCAGTGCACTCTCTGGACTCACTGCACTGCATCCCCAGTGGTGCCAGTGCACTCTCTGGACTCACTGCACTGCATCCCCAGTGGTGCCAGAGCACTCTCTGGACTCACTGCAGTGCATCCCCAGTGGTGCCAGTGCACTCTCTGGACTCACTGCACTGCATCCCCAGTGGTGCCAGAGCACTCTCTGGACTCACTGCAGTGCATCCCCAGTGGTGCCAGTGCACTCTCTGGACTCACTGCAGTGCATCCCCAGTGGTGCCACTGCACTCTCTGGACTCACTGCAGTGCATCCCCAGTGGTGCCAGTGCACTCTCTGGACTCCCGGTACCGCATCCCCAGTGGTGCCAGTGCACTCTCTGGACTCACTGCAGTGCATCCCCTTGGTGCCAGTGCACTCTCTGGACTCACTGCACTGCATCCCCAGTGGTGCCAGTGCACTCTCTGGACTCACTGCACTGCATCCCCAGTGGTGCCAGCGCACTCTCTGGACTCACTGCACTGCATCCCCAGTGGTGCCAGTGCACTCTCTGGACTCACTGCAGTGCATCCCCAGTGGTGCCAGTGCACTCTCTGGACTCACTGCACTGCATCCCCAGTGGTACCAGTGCACTCTGTGGACTCACTGCAGTGCATCCCCAGTGGTGCCAGTGCACTCTCTGGACTCACTGCACTGCATCCCCAGTGGTGCCAATGCACTCTCTGGACTCACTGCACTGCATCCCCAGTGGTGCCAGTGCACTCTCTGGACTCACTGAAGTGCATCCCCAGTGGTGCCAGTGCACTCTCTAGAGTCACTGCACTGCATCCCCAGTGGTGCTAGTGCCTTCTGTGGACTCACTGCAGTGCATTCTCAGTGGTGCCAGTGCACTCTCTGGACTCACTGCAGTGCATCCCCAGTGGTGCCAGTACACTCACTGGACTGACTGCACTGCATCCCCAGTGGTGCCAGTGCACTCTCTGGACTCACCGCACCGCATCCCCAGTGGTGCCAGTGCACTCTCTGGAGTAACTGCAGTGCATCACCAGTGGTGCCAGTGCACTCTCTGGACTCACTGCACTGCATCCCCAGTGGTGCCAGTGCACTCTCTGGACTCACTGCACTGCATCCCCAGTGGTGCCAGAGAACTCTCTGGACTCACTGCACTGCATCCCCAGTGGTGCCAGTGCACTCTCTGGACTCACTGCACTGCATCCCCAGTGGTGCCAGTGCACTCTCTGGACTCCCGGCAACGCATCCCCAGTGGTGCCAGTGCACTCTCTGGGCTCACTGCAGTGCATCCCCAGTGGTGCCAGTGCACTCTCTTGACTCACTGCACTGCATCCCCAGTGGTGCCAGTGCACTCACTGGATTCACTGCACTGCATTCCCAGTGGTGCTAGTTCACTCTCTGGACTCACTGCAGTGCATCCCCAGTGGTGCCAGTGCACTCTCTGGACTCACTGAAGTGCATTCTCAGTGGTGCCAGTGCACTCTGTGGACTCACTGCAGTGCATCCCCAGTGGTGCCAGTGCGCTCTCTGGACTCACTGCAGTGCATCCCCAGTGGTGCCAGTGCACTCTCTGGACTCACTGCAGTGCATCCCCACTGGTGCCAGTGCACTCACTGGATTCACTGCACTACATTCCCAGTGGTGCTAGTTCACTCTCTGGACTCACTGAAGTGCATCCCCAGTGGTGCTAGTGCACTCTTTGGACTCACTGAAGTGCATTCTCAGTGGTGACAGTGCACTCTCTGGACTCACTGCAGTGCATCCCCAGTGGTGCCAGTACACTCTCTGGACTCACTGCACTGCATCCCCAGTGGTGCTAGTGCACTCTGTGGACTCAATGCAGTGCATCCCCAGTGGTGCCAGTGCACTCTCTGGACTCACTGAAGGGCATTCTCAGTGGTGCCAGTGCACTCTCTGGACTCACCGCACCGCATCCCCAGTGGTGCCAGTGCACTCTCTGGAGTAACTGCACTGCATCCCCAGTGGTGCTAGTGCACTCTGTGGACTCAATGCAGTGCATCCCCAGTGGTGCCAGTGCACTCTCTGGACTCACTGAAGGGCATTCTCAGTGGTGCCAGTGCACTCTCTGGACTCACCGCACCGCATCCCCAGTGGTGCCAGTGCACTCTCTGGAGTAACTGCAGTGCATCACCAGTGGTGCCAGTGCACTCTCTGGACTCACTGCAGTGCATCCCCAGTGGTGCCAGTGCACTCTCTGGACTCACTGCACTGCATCCCCAGTGGTGCCAGAGTACTCTCTGGACTCACTGCACTGCATCCCCAGTGCTGCCTGTGCACTCTCTGGACTCACTGCACTGCATCCCCAGTGGTGCCACTGCACTCTCTGGACTCACTGCACTGCATCCCCAGTGGTGCCAGTGCACTCCCTGCACTCACTGCACTGCATCCCCAGTGGTGCCAGTGCACTCTCTGGACTCACTGCAGTGCATCCCCAGTGGTGCCAGTGCACTCTCTTGACTCACTGCAGTGCATCCCAAGTGGTGCCAGTGCACTCTCTGGACTCACTGCACTGCATCCCCAGTGGTGCCAGTGCACTCTCTGGACTCACTGAAGTGCATCCCCCGTGGTACCAGTGCGATCTCTGGACTCACTGCACTGCATTCCCAGTGGTGCAAGTGCACACTCTGGACTCACTGCACTGCATACCCAGTGGTGCCAGAGCACTCTCTGGACTCACTGCACTGCATCCCCAGTGGAGCCAGTGCACTCTCTGGACTCACTGCACTGCATCCCCAGTGGTGCCAGTGCACTCTGTGGACTCACTGCAGTGCATCCCCAGTGGAGCCCGTGCACTCTCTGGACTCACTGAAGTGCATCCCCAGTGGTGCCAGTGCACTCTCTGGACTCACTGCACTGCATCCCCAGTGGTGCCAGTGCACTCTCTGGACTCACTGCAGTGCATCCCCAGTGGTGCCAGTGCACTCTCTGGACTCACTGAAGTGCATTCTCAGTGGTGCCAGTGCACTCTCTGGACTCACTGCAGTGCATCCCCAGTGGTGCCAGTACACTCACTGGACTGACTGCACTGCATCCCCAGTGGTGCTAGTGCAGTCTCTGCACTCACTGCACTGCATCGCCAGTGGTGCCAGATCACTCTCTGGACTCACTGCAGTGCATCCCCAGTGGTGCCAGTGCACTCTCTGGACTCACTGTACTGCATCCCCAGTGGTGCCAGTGCACTCTGTGGACTCACTGCTGTGCATCCCCATTGGTGCCAGTGCACTCTCTGGACTCACTGCACTGCATCCCCAGTGGTGCCAGTGCACTCTCTGGACTCACTGCACTGCATCCCCAGTGGTGCAAGTGCACTCTCTGGACTCACTGCAGTGCATCCCAAGTGGTGCCAATGCACTCTCTGGACTCACTGCAGTGCATCCCCAGTGGTGCCAGTACACTCACTGGACTTACTGCACTGCATCCCCAGTGGTGCCAGTGCAGTCTCTGCACTCACTGAAGTGCATCCCCAGTGGTGCCAGTGAACTCTCTGGACTCACTGCAGTGCGTCCCCAGTGGTGCCAGTGCACTCTCTGGACTCACTGCACTGCATCCCCAGTGGTGCCAGTGCACTCTCTGGACTCACTGCACTGCATCCCCAGTGGTGCCAGTGCACTTTCTGGACTCACTGCACTGCATCTCCAATGGTGCCAGTGCACTCTCTGGACTCACTGCACTGCATCCCCAGTGGAGCCAGTGCACTCTCTGGACTCACTGAAGTGCATCCCCATTGGTGCCAGTGCACTCTCTGGACTCACTGCACTGCATCCCCAGTGGTGCCAGTGCACTCTCTGGACTCACTGCACTGCATCCCCAGTGGTGCAAGTGCACTCTCTGGACTCACTGCAGTGCATCCCAAGTGGTGCCAATGCACTCTCTGGACTCACTGCAGTGCATCCCCAGTGGTGCCAGTACACTCACTGGACTCACTGCACTGCATCCCCAGTGCTGCCAGTGCAGTCTCTGCACTCACTGAAGTGCATCTCCAGTGGTGCCAGTGAACTCTCTGGACTCACTGCAGTGCATCCCCAGTGGTGCCAGTGCACTCTCTGGACTCACTGCACTGCATCCCCAGTGGTGCCAGTGCACTCTCTGGACTCACTGCACTGCATCCCCAGTGGTGCCAGTGCACTCACTGGATTCACTGCAGTGCATCCCCAGTGGTGCTAGTGCACTCTCTGGACTCACTGCAGTGCATCCCCAGTGGTACCAGTGCACTCTCTGGACTCACTGAAGTGCATTCTCAGTGGTGCCAGTGCACTCTGTGGACTCACTGCAGTGCATCCCCAGTGGTGCCAATGCGCTCTCTGGACTCACTGCAGTGCATCCCCAGTGGTGCCAGTGCACTCTCTGGACTCACTGCACTGCATCCCCAGTGCTGCCAGTGCACTCTCTGGACTCACTGCACTGCATCCCCAGTGGTGCCAGTGCACTCTCTGGACTCACTGCACTGCATCCCCAGTGGTGCCAGTGCACTCTCTGGACTCACTGCAGTGCATCCCCAGTGGTGCCAGTGCACTCTCTGGACTCACTGCACTGCATCCCCAGTGGTACCAGTGCACTCTGTGGACTCACTGCAGTGCATCCCCAGTGCTGCCAGTGCACTCTCTGGACTCACTGCACTGCATCCCCAGTGGTGCCAATGCACTCTCTGGACTCACTGCACTGCATCCCCAGTGGTGCCAGTGCACTCTCTGGACTCACTGCACTGCATCCCAAGTGGTGCCAGTGCACTCTCTGGAGTCACTGCACTGCATCCCCAGTGGTGCCAGTGCACTCTCTCGAGTCACTGCACTACATCCCCAGTGGTGCCAGTGCACTCACTGGACTCACTGTACTGCATCATCAGTGGTGCCAGTGCACTCTCTGGACTCACTGCACTGCATCCCCAGTGGTGCCAGTGCACTCTCTGGACTCACTGCACTGCATCCCCAGTGGTGCCAGTGCACTCTCTGGACTCACTGCACTGCATCCCCAGTGGTGCCAGTGCACTCTCTGGACTCACTGCACTGCATCCCAAGTGGTGCCAGTGCACTCTCTGGAGTCACTGCACTGCATCCCCAGTGGTGCCAGTGCACTCTCTCGAGTCACTGCACTACATCCCCAGTGGTGCCAGTGCACTCACTGGACTCACTGTACTGCATCATCAGTGGTGCCAGTGCACTCTCTGGACTCACTGCACTACATCCCCAGTGGTGCCAGTGCACTCTCTGGACTCACTGCACTGCATCCCCAGTGGTGCAAGTGCACTCTCTGGACTCACTGCAGTGCATCCCAAGTGGTGCCAATGCACTCTCTGGACTCACTGCAGTGCATCCCCAGTGGTGCCAGTACACTCACTGGACTCACTGCACTGCATCCCCAGTGGTGCCAGTGCAGTCTCTGCACTCACTGAAGTGCATCCCCAGTGGTGCCAGTGAACTCTCTGGACTCACTGCAGTGCATCCCCAGTGGTGCCAGTGCACTCTCTGGACTCACTGCACTGCATCCCCAGTGGTGCCAGTGCACTCTCTGGACTCACTGCACTGCATCTCCAATGGTGCCAGTGCACTCTCTGGACTCACTGCACTGCATCCCCAGTGGAGCCAGTGCACTCTCTGGACTCACTGAAGTGCATCCCCAGTGGTGCCAGTGCACTCTCTGGACTCACTGCACTGCATCCCCAGTGGTGCCAGTGCACTCTCTGGACTCACTGCACTGCATCCCCAGTGGTGCAAGTGCACTCTCTGGACTCACTGCAGTGCATCCCAAGTGGTGCCAATGCACTCTCTGGACTCACTGTACTGCATCATCAGTGGTGCCAGTACACTCACTGGACTCACTGCACTGCATCCCCAGTGGTGCCAGTGCAGTCTCTGCACTCACTGAAGTGCATCTCCAGTGGTGCCAGTGAACTCTCTGGACTCACTGCAGTGCATCCCCAGTGGTGCCAGTGCACTCTCTGGACTCACTGCACTGCATCCCCAGTGGTGCCAGTGCACTCTCTGGACTCACTGCACTGCATCCCCAGTGGTGCCAGTGCACTCTCTGGACTCACTGCAGTGCATCTCCAATGGTGCCAGTGCACTCTCTGGACTCACTGCACTGCATCCCCAGTGGTGCCAATGAACTCTCTGGACTCACTGCTGTGCATCCCCAGTGGTGCCAGTGCACTCTCTGGACTCACTGCACTGCATCTCCAATGGTGCCAATGCACTCTCTGGACTCACTGTACTGCATCCCCAGTGGTGCCAGTGCACTCTCTTGACTCACTGCACTGCATCCCCAGTGGTGCCAGTGCACTCACTGGATTCACTGCACTGCATCCCCAGTGGTGCTATTGCACTCTCTGGACTCACTGCAGTGCATCCCCAGTGGTACCAGTGCACTCTCTGGACTCACTGAAGTGCATTCTCAGTGGTGCCAGTGCACTCTGTGGACTCACTGCAGTGCATCCCCAGTGGTGCCAGTGCGCTCTCTGGACTCACTGCAGTGCATACCCAGTGGTGCCAGTGCACTCTCTGGACTCACTGCACTGCATCCCCAGTGCTGCCAGTGCACTCTCTGGACTCACTGCACTGCATCCCCAGTGGTGCCAGTGCACTCTCTGGACTCACTGCACTGCATCCCCAGTGGTGCCAGTGCACTCTCTGGACTCACTGCAGTGCATCCCCAGTGGTGCCAGTGCACTCTCTGGACTTACTGCACTGCATCCCCAGTGGTGCCAGTGCACTCTCTGGACTCACTGCAGTGCATCCTCAGTGGTGCCAGTGCACTCTCTGGAGTCACTGCACTGCATCCCCAGTGGTGCCAGTGCACTCTCTCGAGTCACTGCACTACATCCCCAGTGGTGCCAGTGCACTCACTGGACTCACTGTACTGCATCATCAGTGGTGCCAGTGCACTCTCTGGACTCACTGCAGTGCATCCCCAGTGGTGCCAGTGCACTCTCTGGACTCACTGCACTGCATCCCCAGTGGTGCCAGTGCACTCACTGGACTCACTATACTGCATCACCAGTGGTGCCAGTGCACTCTCTGGACTCACTGCACTGCATCCCCAGTGTTGCCAGTGCATTCACTGGACTCACTGTACTGCATCTCCAGTGGTGCCAGTGCACTCTCTGGACTCACTGCAGTGCATCCCCAGTGGTGCCAGTGCACTCTCTGGACTCACTGCAGTGCATCCCCACTGGTGCCAGTGCACTCACTGGATTCACTGCACTACATTCCCAGTGGTGCTAGTTCACTCTCTGGACTCACTGCAGTGCATCCCAAGTGGTGCCAGTGCACTCTTTGGACTCACTGAAGTGCATTCTCAGTGGTGCCAGTCCACTCTCTGGACTCACTGCACTGCATCCCCAGTGGTGCCAGTGCGCTCTCTGGACTCACTGAAGTGCATTCTCAGTGGTGCCAGTGCACTCTCTGGACTCACTGCAGTGCATCCCCAGTGGTGCCAGTGCACTCTCTGGACTCACTGAAGTGCATTCTCAGTGGTGCCAGTGCACTCTCTGGACTCACTGCACTGCATCCCCAGTGGTGCCAGTACACTCACTGGACTGACTGCACTGCATCCCCAGTGGTGCTAGTGCAGTCTCTGCACTCACTGCACTGCATCGCCAGTGGTGCCAGAGCACTCTCTGGACTCACTGCAGTGCATCCCCAGTGGTGCCAATGCACTCTCTGGACTCACGGTACTGCATCCCCAGTGGTGCCAGTGCACTCTGTGGACTCACTGCTGTGCATCCCCATTGGTGCCAGTGCACTCTCTGGACTCACTGCACTGCATCCCCAGTGGTGCCAGTGCACTCTCTGGACTCACTGCACTGCATCCCCAGTGGTGCAAGTGCACTCTCTGGACTCACTGCAGTGCATCCCAAGTGGTGCCAATGCACTCTCTGGACTCACTGCAGTGCATCCCCAGTGGTGCCAGTACACTCACTGGACTTACTGCACTGCATCCCCAGTGGTGCCAGTGCAGTCTCTGCACTCACTGAAGTGCATCCCCAGTGGTGCCAGTGCACTCTCTGGACTCACTGCTGTGCGTCCCCAGTGGTGCCAGTGCACTCTCTGGACTCACTGCACTGCATCCCCAGTGGTGCCAGTGCACTCTCTGGACTCACTGCACTGCATCCCCAGTGGTGCCAGTGCACTCTCTGGACTCACTGCACTGCATCTCCAATGGTGCCAGTGCACTCTCTGGACTCACTGCACTGCATCCCCAGTGGAGCCAGTGCACTATGTGGACTCACTGAAGTGCATCCCCATTGGTGCCAGTGCACTCTCTGGACTCACTGCACTGCATCCCCAGTGGTGCCAGTGCACTCTCTGGACTCACTGCACTGCATCCCCAGTGGTGCAAGTGCACTCTCTGGACTCACTGCACTGCATCCCAAGTGGTGCCAGTGCACTCTCTGGACTCACTGCAGTGCATCCCCAGTGGTGCCAGTACACTCACTGGACTCACTGCACTGCATCCCCAGTGCTGCCAGTGCAGTCTCTGCACTCACTGAAGTGCATCTCCAGTGGTGCCAGTGAACTCTCTGGACTCACTGCACTGCATCCCCAGTGCTGCCAGTGCACTCTCTGGACTCACTGCACTGCATCCCCAGTGGTGCCAGTGCACTCTCTGGACTCACTGCACTGCATCCCCAGTGGTGCCAGTGCACTCTCTGGACTCACTGCACTGCATCCCCAGTGGTGCCAGTGCACTCTCTGGACTCACTGCACTGCATCCCCAGTGGTGCCAGTGCACTCTCTGGACTCACTGCAGTGCATCCCCAGTGGTGCCAGTGCACTCTCTGGAGTCACTGCACTGCATCCCCAGTGGTGCCAGTGCACTCTCTCGAGTCACTGCACTACATCCCCAGTGGTGCCAGTGCACTCACTGGACTCACTGTACTGCATCATCAGTGGTGCCAGTGCACTCTCTGGACTCACTGCAGTGCATCCCCAGTGGTGCCAGTGCACTCTCTGGACTCACTGCACTGCATCCCCAGTGGTGCCAGTGCACTCACTGGACTCACTATACTGCATCACCAGTGGTGCCAGTGCACTCTCTGGACTCACTGCACTGCATCCCCAGTGTTGCCAGTGCATTCACTGGACTCACTGTACTGCATCTCCAGTGGTGCCAGTGCACTCTCTGGACTCACTGCAGTGCATCCCCAGTGGTGCCAGTGCACTCTCTGGACTCACTGCAGTGCATCCCCACTGGTGCCAGTGCACTCACTGGATTCACTGCACTACATTCCCAGTGGTGCTAGTTCACTCTCTGGACTCACTGCAGTGCATCCCCAGTGGTGCCAGTGCACTCTTTGGACTCACTGAAGTGCATTCTCAGTGGTGCCAGTCCACTCTCTGGACTCACTGCACTGCATCCCCAGTGGTGCCAGTGCGCTCTCTGGCCTCACTGAAGTGCATTCTCAGTGGTGCCAGTGCACTCTCTGGACTCACTGCAGTGCATCCCCAGTGGTGCCAGTGCACTCTCTGGACTCACTGAAGTGCATTCTCAGTGGTGCCAGTGCACTCTCTGGACTCACTGCACTGCATCCCCAGTGGTGCCAGTACACTCACTGGACTGACTGCACTGCATCCCCAGTGGTGCTAGTGCAGTCTCTGCACTCACTGCACTGCATCGCCAGTGGTGCCAGAGCACTCTCTGGACTCACTGCAGTGCATCCCCAGTGGTGCCAGTGCACTCTCTGGACTCACGGTACTGCATCCCCAGTGGTGCCAGTGCACTCTCTGGACTCACTGCTGTGCATCCCCATTGGTGCCAGTGCACTCTCTGGACTCACTGCACTGCATCCCCAGTGGTGCCAGTGCACTCTCTGGACTCACTGCACTGCATCCCCAGTGGTGCCAGTGCACTCTCTGGACTCACTGAAGTGCATTCTCAGTGGTGCCAGTGCACTCTCTGGACTCACTGCAGTGCATCCCCAGTGGTGCCAGTACACTCACTGGACTGACTGCACTGCATCCCCAGTGGTGCTAGTGCAGTCTCTGCACTCACTGCACTGCATCGCCAGTGGTGCCAGATCACTCTCTGGACTCACTGCAGTGCATCCCCAGTGGTGCCAGTGCACTCTCTGGACTCACTGTACTGCATCCCCAGTGGTGCCAGTGCACTCTGTGGACTCACTGCTGTGCATCCCCATTGGTGCCAGTGCACTCTCTGGACTCACTGCACTGCATCCCCAGTGGTGCCAGTGCACTCTCTGGACTCACTGCACTGCATCCCCAGTGGTGCAAGTGCACTCTCTGGACTCACTGCAGTGCATCCCAAGTGGTGCCAATGCACTCTCTGGACTCACTGCAGTGCATCCCCAGTGGTGCCAGTACACTCACTGGACTTACTGCACTGCATCCCCAGTGGTGCCAGTGCAGTCTCTGCACTCACTGAAGTGCATCCCCAGTGGTGCCAGTGAACTCTCTGGACTCACTGCAGTGCGTCCCCAGTGGTGCCAGTGCACTCTCTGGACTCACTGCACTGCATCCCCAGTGGTGCCAGTGCACTCTCTGGACTCACTGCACTGCATCCCCAGTGGTGCCAGTGCACTTTCTGGACTCACTGCACTGCATCTCCAATGGTGCCAGTGCACTCTCTGGACTCACTGCACTGCATCCCCAGTGGAGCCAGTGCACTCTCTGGACTCACTGAAGTGCATCCCCATTGGTGCCAGTGCACTCTCTGGACTCACTGCACTGCATCCCCAGTGGTGCAAGTGCACTCTCTGGACTCACTGCAGTGCATCCCAAGTGGTGCCAATGCACTCTCTGGACTCACTGCAGTGCATCCCCAGTGGTGCCAGTACACTCACTGGACTCACTGCACTGCATCCCCAGTGCTGCCAGTGCAGTCTCTGCACTCACTGAAGTGCATCTCCAGTGGTGCCAGTGAACTCTCTGGACTCACTGCAGTGCATCCCCAGTGGTGCCAGTGCACTCTCTGGACTCACTGCACTGCATCCCCAGTGGTGCCAGTGCACTCTCTGGACTCACTGCACTGCATCCCCAGTGGTGCCAGTGCACTCACTGGATTCACTGCACTGCATCCCCAGTGGTGCTAGTGCACTCTCTGGACTCACTGCAGTGCATCCCCAGTGGTACCAGTGCACTCTCTGGACTCACTGAAGTGCATTCTCAGTGGTGCCAGTGCACTCTGTGGACTCACTGCAGTGCATCCCCAGTGGTGCCAATGCGCTCTCTGGACTCACTGCAGTGCATCCCCAGTGGTGCCAGTGCACTCTCTGGACTCACTGCACTGCATCCCCAGTGCTGCCAGTGCACTCTCTGGACTCACTGCACTGCATCCCCAGTGGTGCCAGTGCACTCTCTGGACTCACTGCACTGCATCCCCAGTGGTGCCAGTGCACTCTCTGGACTCACTGCAGTGCATCCCCAGTGGTGCCAGTGCACTCTCTGGACTCACTGCACTGCATCCCCAGTGGTACCAGTGCACTCTGTGGACTCACTGCAGTGCATCCCCAGTGCTGCCAGTGCACTCTCTGGACTCACTGCACTGCATCCCCAGTGGTGCCAATGCACTCTCTGGACTCACTGCACTGCATCCCCAGTGGTGCCAGTGCACTCTCTGGACTCACTGCACTGCATCCCAAGTGGTGCCAGTGCACTCTCTGGAGTCACTGCACTGCATCCCCAGTGGTGCCAGTGCACTCTCTCGAGTCACTGCACTACATCCCCAGTGGTGCCAGTGCACTCACTGGACTCACTGTACTGCATCATCAGTGGTGCCAGTGCACTCTCTGGACTCACTGCACTGCATCCCCAGTGGTGCCAGTGCACTCTCTGGACTCACTGCACTGCATCCCCAGTGGTGCCAGTGCACTCTCTGGACTCACTGCACTGCATCCCCAGTGGTGCCAGTGCACTCTCTGGACTCACTGCACTGCATCCCAAGTGGTGCCAGTGCACTCTCTGGAGTCACTGCACTGCATCCCCAGTGGTGCCAGTGCACTCTCTCGAGTCACTGCACTACATCCCCAGTGGTGCCAGTGCACTCACTGGACTCACTGTTCTGCATCATCAGTGGTGCCAGTGCACTCTCTGGACTCACTGCACTGCATCCCCAGTGGTGCCAGTGCACTCTCTGGACTCACTGCACTGCATCCCCAGTGGTGCAAGTGCACTCTCTGGACTCACTGCAGTGCATCCCAAGTGGTGCCAATGCACTCTCTGGACTCACTGCAGTGCATCCCCAGTGGTGCCAGTACACTCACTGGACTCACTGCACTGCATCCCCAGTGGTGCCAGTGCAGTCTCTGCACTCACTGAAGTGCATCCCCAGTGGTGCCAGTGAACTCTCTGGACTCACTGCAGTGCATCCCCAGTGGTGCCAGTGCACTCTCTGGACTCACTGCACTGCATCCCCAGTGGTGCCAGTGCACTCTCTGGACTCACTGCACTGCATCTCCAATGGTGCCAGTGCACTCTCTGGACTCACTGCACTGCATCCCCAGTGGAGCCAGTGCACTCTCTGGACTCACTGAAGTGCATCCCCAGTGGTGCCAGTGCACTCTCTGGACTCACTGCACTGCATCCCCAGTGGTGCCAGTGCACTCTCTGGACTCACTGCACTGCATCCCCAGTGGTGCAAGTGCACTCTCTGGACTCACTGCAGTGCATCCCAAGTGGTGCCAATGCACTCTCTGGACTCACTGTACTGCATCATCAGTGGTGCCAGTACACTCACTGGACTCACTGCACTGCATCCCCAGTGGTGCCAGTGCAGTCTCTGCACTCACTGAAGTGCATCTCCAGTGGTGCCAGTGAACTCTCTGGACTCACTGCAGTGCATCCCCAGTGGTGCCAGTGCACTCTCTGGACTCACTGCACTGCATCCCCAGTGGTGCCAGTGCACTCTCTGGACTCACTGCACTGCATCCCCAGTGGTGCCAGTGCACTCTCTGGACTCACTGCAGTGCATCTCCAATGGTGCCAGTGCACTCTCTGGACTCACTGCACTGCATCCCCAGTGGTGCCAATGAACTCTCTGGACTCACTGCTGTGCATCCCCAGTGGTGCCAGTGCACTCTCTGGACTCACTGCACTGCATCTCCAATGGTGCCAATGCACTCTCTGGACTCACTGTACTGCATCCCCAGTGGTGCCAGTGCACTCTCTTGACTCACTGCACTGCATCCCCAGTGGTGCCAGTGCACTCACTGGATTCACTGCACTGCATCCCCAGTGGTGCTATTGCACTCTCTGGACTCACTGCAGTGCATCCCCAGTGGTACCAGTGCACTCTCTGGACTCACTGAAGTGCATTCTCAGTGGTGCCAGTGCACTCTGTGGACTCACTGCAGTGCATCCCCAGTGGTGCCAGTGCGCTCTCTGGACTCACTGCAGTGCATACCCAGTGGTGCCAGTGCACTCTCTGGACTCACTGCACTGCATCCCCAGTGCTGCCAGTGCACTCTCTGGACTCACTGCACTGCATCCCCAGTGGTGCCAGTGCACTCTCTGGACTCACTGCACTGCATCCCCAGTGGTGCCAGTGCACTCTCTGGACTCACTGCAGTGCATCCCCAGTGGTGCCAGTGCACTCTCTGGACTCACTGCACTGCATCCCCAGTGGTGCCAGTGCACTCTCTGGACTCACTGCAGTGCATCCCCAGTGGTGCCAGTGCACTCTCTGGAGTCACTGCACTGCATCCCCAGTGGTGCCAGTGCACTCTCTCGAGTCACTGCACTACATCCCCAGTGGTGCCAGTGCACTCACTGGACTCACTGTACTGCATCATCAGTGGTGCCAGTGCACTCTCTGGACTCACTGCAGTGCATCCCCAGTGGTGCCAGTGCACTCTCTGGACTCACTGCACTGCATCCCCAGTGGTGCCAGTGCACTCACTGGACTCACTATACTGCATCACCAGTGGTGCCAGTGCACTCTCTGGACTCACTGCACTGCATCCCCAGTGTTGCCAGTGCATTCACTGGACTCACTGTACTGCATCTCCAGTGGTGCCAGTGCACTCTCTGGACTCACTGCAGTGCATCCCCAGTGGTGCCAGTGCACTCTCTGGACTCACTGCAGTGCATCCCCACTGGTGCCAGTGCACTCACTGGATTCACTGCACTACATTCCCAGTGGTGCTAGTTCACTCTCTGGACTCACTGCAGTGCATCCCCAGTGGTGCCAGTGCACTCTTTGGACTCACTGAAGTGCATTCTCAGTGGTGCCAGTCCACTCTCTGGACTCACTGCACTGCATCCCCAGTGGTGCCAGTGCGCTCTCTGGACTCACTGAAGTGCATTCTCAGTGGTGCCAGTGCACTCTCTGGACTCACTGCAGTGCATCCCCAGTGGTGCCAGTGCACTCTCTGGACTCACTGAAGTGCATTCTCAGTGGTGCCAGTGCACTCTCTGGACTCACTGCACTGCATCCCCAGTGGTGCCAGTACACTCACTGGACTGACTGCACTGCATCCCCAGTGGTGCCAGTGCAGTCTCTGCACTCACTGAAGTGCATCCCCAGTGGTGCCAATGCACTCTCTGGACTCACTGCAGTGCATCCCAAGTGGTGCCAATGCACTCTCTGGACTCACTGCAGTGCATCCCCAGTGGTGCCAGTACACTCACTGGACTTACTGCACTGCATCCCCAGTGGTGCCAGTGCAGTCTCTGCACTCACTGAAGTGCATCCCCAGTGGTGTCAGTGCACTCTCTGGACTCACTGCTGTGCGTCCCCAGTGGTGCCAGTGCACTCTCTGGACTCACTGCACTGCATCCCCAGTGGTGCCAGTGCACTCTCTGGACTCACTGCACTGCATCCCCAGTGGTGCCAGTGCACTCTCTGGACTCACTGCACTGCATCTCCAATGGTGCCAGTGCACTCTCTGGACTCACTGCACTGCATCCCCAGTGGAGCCAGTGCACTATGTGGACTCACTGAAGTGCATCCCCATTGGTGCCAGTGCACTCTCTGGACTCACTGCACTGCATCCCCAGTGGTGCCAGTGCACTCTCTGGACTCACTGCACTGCATCCCCAGTGGTGCAAGTGCACTCTCTGGACTCACTGCACTGCATCCCAAGTGGTGCCAGTGAACTCTCTGGACTCACTGCAGTGCATCCCCAGTGGTGCCAGTGCACTCTCTGGACTCACTGCACTGCATCCCCAGTGGTGCCAGTGCACTCTCTGGACTCACTGCACTGCATCCCCAGTGGTGCCAGTGCACTCTCTGGACTCACTGCAGTGCATCTCCAATGGTGCCAGTGCACTCTCTGGACTCACTGCACTGCATCCCCAGTGGTGCCAATGCACTCTCTGGCCTCACTGCTGTGCATCCCCAGTGGTGCCAGTGCACTCTCTGGACTCACTGCACTGCATCCCCAGTGGTGCCAGTGCACTCTCTGGACTCACTGTACTGCATCCCCAGTGGTGCCAGTGCACTCTCTTGACTCACTGCACTGCATCCCCAGTGGTGCCAGTGCACTCACTGGATTCACTGCACTGCATCCCCAGTGGTGCTAGTGCACTCTCTGGACTCACTGCAGTGCATCCCCAGTGGTACCAGTGCACTCTCTGGACTCACTGAAGTGCATTCTCAGTGGTGCCAGTGCACTCTGTGGACTCACTGCAGTGCATCCCCAGTGGTGCCAGTGCGCTCTCTGGACTCACTGCAGTGCATCCCCAGTGGTGCCAGTGCACTCTCTGGACTCACTGCACTGCATCCCCAGTGCTGCCAGTGCACTCTCTGGACTCACTGCACTGCATCCCCAGTGGTGCCAGTGCACTCTCTGGACTCACTGCACTGCATCCCCAGTGGTGCCAGTGCACTCTCTGGACTCACTGCAGTGCATCCCCAGTGGTGCCAGTGCACTCTCTGGACTCACTGCACTGCATCCCCAGTGGTACCAGTGCACTCTGTGGACTCACTGCAGTGCATCCCCAGTGCTGCCAGTGCACTCTCTGGACTCACTGCACTGCATCCCCAGTGGTGCCAATGCACTCTCTGGACTCACTGCAGGGCATCCCCAGTGGTGCCAGTGCACTCTCTGGACTCACTGCACTGCATCCCAAGTGGTGCCAGTGCACTCTCTGGAGTCACTGCACTGCATCCCCTGTGGTGCCAGTGCACTCTCTCGAGTCACTGCACTACATTCCCAGTGGTGCCAGTGCACTCACTGGACTCACTGTACTGCATCATCAGTGGTGCCAGTGCACTCTCTGGACTCACTGCAGTGCATCCCCAGTGGTGCCAGTGCACTCTCTGGACTCACTGCACTGCATCCCCAGTGGTGCCAGTGCGCTCTCTGGCCTCACTGAAGTGCATTCTCAGTGGTGCCAGTGCACTCTCTGGACTCACTGCAGTGCATCCCCAGTGGTGCCAGTACGCTCTCTGGACTCACTGCACTGCATCCCCAGTGGTGCTAGTGCACTCTGTGGACTCACTGCAGTGCATCCCCAGTGGTGCCAGTGCACTCTCTGGACTCACTGAAAGGCATTCTCAGTGGTGCCAGTGCACTCTCTGGACTCACTGCAGTGCATCACCATTGGTGCCAGTGCACTCTCTGGACTCGCCGCACCGCATCCCCAGTGGTGCCAGTGCACTCTCTGGAGTAACTGCAGTGCATCACCAGAGGTGCCAGTGCACTCTCTGGACTCACTGCACTGCATCCCCAGTGGTGCCAGTGCACTCTCTGGACTCACTGCACTGTAACCCCAGTGGTGCCAGAGCACTCTCTGGACTCACTGCACTGCATCCCCAGTGGTGCCTGTGCACTCTCTGGACTCACTGCACTGCATCCCCAGTGGTGCCACTGCACTCTCTGGACTCACTGCACTGCATCCACAGTGGTGCCAGTGCACTCCCTGCACTCACTGCACTGCATCCCCAGTGGTGCCAGTGCACTCACTGGACTCACTGCAGTGCATTCCCTCTGGTGCCAGTGCACTCTCTGGACTCACTGCACTGCATCCCCAGTGGTGCCAGTGCACTCTCTGGACTCACTGCAGTGCATCCCCAGTGGTGCCAGTGCACTCTGTGGACTCACTGCAGTGCATCCCCAGTGGTGCCAGTGCACTCTCTGGACTCACTGAAGTGCATCCCCCGTGGTGCCAGTGCGATCTCTGGACTCACTGCACTGCATTCCCAGTGGTGCCAGTGCACACTCTGGACTCACTGCACTGCATCCCCAGTGGTGCCAGTGCACTCTCTGGACTCACTGCAGTGCGTCCCCAGTTTTGCCTGTGCACTCTCTGGACTCACTGCACTGCATACCCAGTGGTGCCAGTGCACTCTCTGGACTAACTGCACTGCATCCCCATTGGAGCCAGTGCACTCTCTGGCCTCACTGCACTGCATCCCCAGTGGTGCCAGTGCACTCTGTGGACTCACTGCAGTGCATCCCCAGTGGAGCCCGTGCACTCTCTGGACTCACTGAAGTGCATCCCCAGTGGTGCCAGTGCACTCTCTGGACTCACTGCACTGCATCCCCAGTGGTGCCAGTGCACTCTCTGGACTCACTGCAGTGCATCAACAGTGGTTCCAGTGCACTCTCTGGACTCACTGAAGTGCATTCTCAGTGGTGCCAGTGCACTCTCTGGACTCACTGCAGTGCATCCCCAGTGGTGCCAGTACACTCACTGGACTGACTGCACTGCATCCCCAGTGGTGCTAGTGCACTCTCTGGACTCACTGCACTGCATCCCCAGTGGTGCCAATGCACTCTCTGGACTCACTGCTGTGCATCCCCAGTGGTGCCAGTGCACTCTCTGGACTCACTGCACTGCATCCCCAGTGGTGCCAGTGCACTCTGTGGACTCACTGCTGTGCATCCCCATTGGTGCCAGTGCATTCTCTGGACTCACTGCACTGCATCCCCAGTGGTGCCAGTGCACTCTCTGGACTCACTGCACTGCATCCCCAATGGTGCAAGAGCACTCTCTGGACTTACTGCAGTGCATCCCAAGTGGTGCCAATGCACTCTCTGGACTCACTGCAGTGCATCCCCAGTGGTGCCAGTACACTCTGTGGACTCACTGCACTGCATCCCCAGTGGTGCCAGTGCAGTCTCTGCACTCACTGAAGTGCATCCCCAGTGGTGCCAGTGAACTCTCTGGACTCACTGCAGTGCATCCCCAGTGGTGCCAGTGCACTCTCTGGACTCACTGCACTGCATCCCCAGTGGTGCCAGTGCACTCTCTGGACTCACTGCACTGCATCCCCAGTGGTGCCAGTGCACTCTCTGGACTCACTGCACTGCATCCCCAGTGGTGCCAGTGCACTCTCTGGACTCACTGCACTGCATCCCCAGTGGAGCCAGTGCACTCTGTGGACTCACTGAAGTGCATCCCCATTGGTGCCAGTGCACTCTCTGGACTCACTGCAGTGCATCCCCAGTGGTGCCAGCGCACTCTCTGGACTCACTGCACTGCATCCCCAGTGGTGCCAGTGCACTCTCTGGACTCACTGCAGTGCATCCCAAGTGGTGCCAATGCACTCTCTGGACTCACTGCAGTGCATCCCCAGTGGTGCCAGTGCACTCTCTGGACTCACTGCAGTGCATCCCAAGTGGTGCCAATGCACTCTCTGGACTCACTGCACTGCATCCCCAGTGGTGCCAGTGCAGTCTCTGGACTCACTGAAGTACATCTCCAGTGGTGCCAGTGAACTCTCTGGACTCACTGCAGTGTATCCCAGTGGTGCCAGTGCACTCTCTGGACTCACTGCACTGCATCCCCAGTGGTGCCAGTGCAATCTCTGGACTCACTGCACTGCATCTCCAATGGTGCCAGTGCACTCTCTGGACTCACTGCACTGCATCCCCAGTGGTGCCAATGCACTCTCTGGACTCACTGCTGTGCATCCCCAGTGGTGCCAGTGCACTCTCTGGACTCACTGTACTGCATCACCAGTGGTGCCAGTGCACTCTCTGGACTCACTGCACTGCATCCCCAGTGGTGCCAGTGCACTCTGTGGACTCACTGCAGTGCATCCCCATTGGTGCCAGTGCACTCTCTGGACTCACTGCACTGGATCCCCAGTGGTGTCAGTGCACTCTCTGGAGTCACTGCACTGCATCCCCAGTGGTGCAAGTGCACTCTCTGGACTCACTGCAGTGCATCCCCAGTGGTGCCAGTACACTCTCTGGACTCACTGCACTGCATCCCCAGTGGTGCCAATGCAGTCTCTGCACTCACTGAAGTGCATCTCCAGTGGTGCCAGTGAACTCTCTGGACTCACTGCAGTGCATACCCAGTGGTGCCAGTGCACTCTCTGGACTCACTGCACTGCATCCCCAGTGGTGCCAGTGCACTCTCTGGACTCACTGCACTGCATCTCCAATGGTGCCAGTGCACTCTCTGGACTCACTGCACTGCATCCCCAGTGGTGTCAGTGCACTCTCTGGACTCACTGCACTGCATCCCCAGTGGTGCAAGTGCACTCTCTGGACTCACTGCAGTGCATCCCCAGTTTTGCCTGTGCACTCTCTGGACTCACTGCAGTGCATCCCCAGTGGTGCCAGTACACTCTCTGGACTCACTGCACTGCATCCCCAGTGGTGCCAGTGCACTCTCTGGACTCACTGCAGTGCATCCCCAGTGGTGCCAGTACACTCTCTGGACTCACTGCAGTGCATCCCCAGTGGAGCCCGTGCACTCTCTGGACTCACTGAAGTGCATCCCCAGTGGTGCCAGTGCACTCTCTGGACTCACTGCACTGCATCCCCAGTGGTGCCAGTGCACTCTCTGGACTCACTGCAGTGCATCAACAGTGGTGCCAGTGCACTCTCTGGACTCACTGAAGTGCATTCTCAGTGGTGCCAGTGCACTCTCTGGACTCACTGCAGTGCATCCCCAGTGGTGCCAGTACACTCACTGGACTGACTGCACTGCATCCCCAGTGGTGCTAGTGCACTCTCTGGACTCACTGCACTGCATCCCCAGTGGTGCCAATGCACTCTCTGGACTCACTGCTGTGCATCCCCAGTGGTGCCAGTGCACTCTCTGGACTCACTGAAGTGCATCCCCAGTGGTGCCAGTGCACTCTGTGGACTCACTGCACTGCATCCCCAGTGGTGCCAGTGCACTCTCTGGACTCACTGCACTGCATCCCCAGTGGTGCCAGTGCACTCTCTGGACTCACTGCACTGCATCCCCAATGGTGCAAGAGCACTCTCTGGACTTACTGCAGTGCATCCCAAGTGGTGCCAATGCACTCTCTGGACTCACTGCAGTGCATCCCCAGTGGTGCCAGTACACTCTGTGGACTCACTGCACTGCATCCCCAGTGGTGCCAGTGCAGTCTCTGCACTCACTGAAGTGCATCCCCAGTGGTGCCAGTGAACTCTCTGGACTCACTGCAGTGCATCCCCAGTGGTGCCAGTGCACTCTCTGGACTCACTGCACTGCATCCCCAGTGGTGCCAGTGCACTCTCTGGACTCACTGCACTGCATCCCCAGTGGTGCCAGTGCACTCTCTGGACTCACTGCACTGCATCCCCAGTGGTGCCAGTGCACTCTCTGGACTCACTGCACTGCATCCCCAGTGGAGCCAGTGCACTCTGTGGACTCACTGAAGTGCATCCCCATTGGTGCCAGTGCACTCTCTGGACTCACTGCAGTGCATCCCCAGTGGTGCCAGCGCACTCTCTGGACTCACTGCACTGCATCCCCAGTGGTGCCAGTGCACTCTCTGGACTCACTGCAGTGCATCCCAAGTGGTGCCAATGCACTCTCTGGACTCACTGCAGTGCATCCCCAGTGGTGCCAGTGCACTCTCTGGACTCACTGCAGTGCATCCCAAGTGGTGCCAATGCACTCTCTGGACTCACTGCACTGCATCCCCAGTGGTGCCAGTGCAGTCTCTGGACTCACTGAAGTACATCTCCAGTGGTGCCAGTGAACTCTCTGGACTCACTGCAGTGCATCCCAGTGGTGCCAGTGCACTCTCTGGACTCACTGCACTGCATCCCCAGTGGTGCCAGTGCAATCTCTGGACTCACTGCACTGCATCTCCAATGGTGCCAGTGCACTCTCTGGACTCACTGCACTGCATCCCCAGTGGTGCCAATGCACTCTCTGGACTCACTGCTGTGCATCCCCAGTGGTGCCAGTGCACTCTCTGGACTCACTGTACTGCATCACCAGTGGTGCCAGTGCACTCTCTGGACTCACTGCACTGCATCCCCAGTGGTGCCAGTGCACTCTGTGGACTCACTGCAGTGCATCCCCATTGGTGCCAGTGCACTCTCTGGACTCACTGCACTGGATCCCCAGTGGTGTCAGTGCACTCTCTGGACTCACTGCACTGCATCCCCAGTGGTGCAAGTGCACTCTCTGGACTCACTGCAGTGCATCCCAAGTGGTGCCAATGCACTCTCTGGACTCACTGCAGTGCATCCCCAGTGGTGCCAGTACACTCTCTGGACTCACTGCACTGCATCCCCAGTGGTGCCAGTGCAGTCTCTGCACTCACTGAAGTGCATCTCCAGTGGTGCCAGTGAACTCTCTGGACTCACTGCAGTGCATACCCAGTGGTGCCAGTGCACTCTCTGGACTCACTGCACTGCATCCCCAGTGGTGCCAGTGCACTCTCTGGACTCACTGCACTGCATCTCCAATGGTGCCAGTGCACTCTCTGGACTCACTGCACTGCATCCCCAGTGGTGTCAGTGCACTCTCTGGACTCACTGCACTGCATCCCCAGTGGTGCAAGTGCACTCTCTGGACTCACTGCAGTGCATCCCAAGTGGTGCCAATGCACTCTCTGGACTCACTGCAGTGCATCCCCAGTGGTGCCAGTACACTCTCTGGACTCACTGCACTGCATCCCCAGTGGTGCCAGTGCACTCTCTGGACTCACTGCAGTGCATCCCCAGTGGTGCCAGTACACTCTCTGGACTCACTGCACTGCATCCCCAGTGGTGCCAGTGCAGTCTCTGCACTCACTGAAGTGCATCTCCAGTGGTGCCAGTGAACTCTCTGGACTCACTGCAGTGCATCCCCAGTGGTGCCAGTGCACTCTCTGGACTCACTGCACTGCATCCCCAGTGGTGCCAGTGCACTCTCTGGACTCACTGCACTGCATCCCCAGTGGTGCCAGTGCACTCTCTGGACTCACTGCACTGCATCTCCAATGGTGCCAGTGCACTCTCTGGACTCACTGCACTGCATCCCAAGTGGTGCCAATGCACTCACTGGACTCACTGCAGTGCATCACCAGTGGTGCCAGTGCACTCTCTGGACACACTGAAGTGCATCCCCAGTGGTGCCAGTGCACTCTCTGGACTCACTGCACTACTCCAGCCGCGGCAGTCGCTCCAGCCGCGGTAGCCCTCCAGCCTCGGCAGCCGCGGCAGCCGCGGCAGCCGCTCCGTCCGCGGCATACGCGGCAGACTCTCCAACCGCGGCAGCCGCTCCAGCCGTGGCAGCCGCTCCACTCGGTAGCGGCTGGAGCGGCTGCCGCGGCTAGAGCGGCTGGAGCGGCTGCCCCGGCTGGAGCTCCTGCCGCGTTTGGAGCGGTTACCGCGGCTGGGGCGGCTGCCGCGGCTGGAGCGGCTGCCGCGGCTGGAGGGGCTAACGCGGCTGGAGAGGCTGACGCGGTTGGAGCGTCTAGAGCGTCTGCCGCGGCTGGAGGGGCTACCGCGGCTGGAGCGGTTGACGCGGCTGGAGCGGAAAACGAGGCTGGAGCGCCACTCTCTGGACTCACTGCACTGCATCACCTGTGGTGCCAGTGCACTCTCTGGACTCATTGCACTGCATCACCAGTGGTGCCAGTGCACTCACTGGACTCACTGCAGTGCATCCCCAGTGGTGCCAGTGCACTCTCTGGACTCACTGCACTGCATCCCCAGTGGCGCTAGTGCACTCTCTGGACTCACTGCAGTGCATCCCCAGTGGTGCCAGTGCACTCTCTGGACACACTGAAGTGCATTTTCAGTGGTGCCAGTGCACTCTCTGGACTCACTGCACTACATCCCCAGTGGTGCCAGTGCACTCTCTGGACTCACTGCACTGAAGCTCCATTGGTGCCAGTGCACTCTCTGGACTCACTGCAGTGCATCCCCAGTGGTGCCAGTGCACTCTCTGGACTCACTGCAGTGCATCCCCAGTGGTGCCATTGCACTCTGTGGACTCACTGCAGTGCATCCCCAGTGGTGCCAGTGCGCTCTCTGGACTCACTGCACTGCATCCCCCGTGGTGCAAGTGCACTCTCTGGACTCACTGGAGTGCATCACCTGTGGTGCCAGTGCACTCTCTGGACTCACTGCACTGCATCCCCAGTGGTGACAGTGCACTCTCTGGACTCACTGCACTGCATCCCCAGTGGTGCCAGTGCACTCTCTGGACTCACTGAAGTGCATTCTCAGTGGAGCCTGTGCACTCTCTGGACTCACTGCACTGCATCCCCAGTGGTGCCAGTGCACTCTCTGGACTCACTGCACTGCATCCCCAGTGGTGCCAGTGCACTCTCTGGACTCACTGCAGTGCATCCCCAGTGGTGCCAGTGCACTCTCTGGGCTCACTGCAGGGCATCCCCAGTGGTGCCAGTGCACTCTCTGGACTCACTGCACTGCATCCCCAGTGGTGCCAGTGCTATCCCTGGACTCACTGTAGTGCATCCCCAGTGGTGCCAGTGCACTCTCTGGACTCACTGCAGGGCATCCCCAGTGGTGCCAGTGCACTCTCTGGACTCACTGCACTGCATCCCCAGTGGTGACAGTGAAGTCTTTGGACTCACTGCACTCCATCCCCACTGGTGCCTTTGCACTCCCTGGACTCACTGCACTGCTCCAGCCGCGGCAGCCGCTCCAGCCGCGGTAGCCCTCCAGCCGTGGCAGCCGCTCCACTCGGTAGCGGCTGGAGCGGCTGCCGCGGCTGGAGCGGCTGGAGCGGCTGCCGCGACTGGAGCGGCTGCCGCGGTTGGAGCGGCTGCCGCGGCTGGAGCGGCTGGAGCGGATGCCGCGGCTGGAGCGGCTGGAGCGGCTGCCGCGGCTGGAGCGGCTGGCGCGGCTGGAGGAGCTACCGCGGCTGGAGCGGTTAACGCGGCTGGAGCGGATGCCGAGGCTGGAGCGGATGCCGCGGCTGGTGCGCCTGGAGAGGCTGCCGCGGCTGGAGCAGTGCAGTGAGTCCAGAGAGTGCACTGGCACCTTGGGTATGCAGTGCAGTGAGTAAAGAGAGTGCACTGGCACCATTGGGGATGCAGTGCAGTGAGTCCAGAGAGTGCACTGGCAGGACTGGGGATGCAGTGCAGTGAGTCCAGAGAGTGCACTGGCACCACTGAGGATGCAATGCAGTGAGTCCAGAGAGTGCACTGGCACCACTGGGCATGCAGTGCTGTGAGTCCAGAGAGTGCACTGGCACCACTGGGGATGCAGTGCCGCGAGTCCAGAGAGTGCACTGGCACCACTGGGGATGCGGTGCCGGGAGTCCAGAGAGTGCTTTGGCACCACTGGGGTTGCACTGCAGTCAGTCCAGAGAGTGCACTGGCACCACTGTGGATGCAGTGCCGTGAGTCCAGCAAATGCACTGGCACCACTGGGGATACGGTGCCGGGAGTCCAGAGAGTGCACTGACACCACTGGGGATGCAGTGCAGTGAGTCCACAGAGTGCACTGACACCAGTGGGAATGCGGTGCAGTGAGTCCAGAGAGTGCAATGGCACCACTGGGGATGCACTGCAGTGAGTCCAGAGTGCACTAGCACCACTGGGGATGCAGAGCAGTGAGTCCAGAGAGTGCACTGGCACCACTGAGAATGCATTTCAGTGAGTCCAGAGAGTGCCGTTCCAGCCTCGGTATCCGCTCCAGCCGAGTCAACCCCGCGGTAGGCCCTCCAGCCGCGGCAGACGCTCCAGCCGCGGCAGCCGCTCCAGCCGCTCCAGCCGCGGCAGCCGCTCCAGCCCCTCCAGCCTCGCCAGCCTCTCCATCCGCGGCAGCCGCTCCAGCCGCGGCAGCCGCTCCAGCCGCTCCAACCGCGGCAGCCGCTCCAGCCGCTACCGAGTGGAGCGGCTGCCACGGCTGGAGGGCTACCGCGGCTGGAGCGGCTGCCGCGGCTGGAGCAGTGCAGTGAGTCCAGGGAGTGCAAAGGCACCAGTGGGGATGGAGTGCAGTGAGTCCAAAGACTTCACTGTCACCACTGGGAATGCAGTGCAGTGAGTCCAGGGAGTGCACTTGCACCACTGGGGATGCAGTGCAGTGACTCCAGTGAGTGCACTGACACCACTGGGGATGCACTTCAGTCAGTCCAGTGAGTGTACTGGCACCACTGGGGATGCACTGCAGTGAGTCAAGAGAGTGCACTGGCAGGACTGGGGATGCAGTGCAGTGAGTCCAGAGAGTGCACTGGCACCACTGGGGATGCCCTGCAGTGAGTCCTGAGAGCGCACTGGCACCACTGGGGATGCAGTGCAGTGAGTCCAGAGAGCGCACTGGCACCAGTGGGAATGCGGTGCAGTGAGTCCGGAGAGTGCAATGGCACCACTGGGGATGCACTGCAGTGAGTCCAGAGAGTGCACTAGCACCACTGGGGATGCAGAGCAGTGAGTCCAGAGAGTGCACTGGCACCACTGAGAATGCATTTCAGTGAGTCCAGAGAGTGCCGTTCCAGCCTCGGCATCCGCTCCAGCCGAGTCAACCCCGCGGTAGCCCCTCCAGCCGCGGCAGACGCTCCAGCCGCGGAGCCGCTCCAGCCGCTCCAGCCGCGGCAGCCGCTCCAGCCCCTCAAGCCGCGCCAGCCTCTCCATCCTCGGCAGCCGCTCCAGCCGCGGCAGCCGCTCCAGCCGCTCCAGCCGCGGCAGCCGCTCCAGCCGCTACCGAGTGGAGCGGCTGCCACGGCTGAAGGGCTACCGCGGCTGGAGCGGCTGCCGCGGCTGGAGCAGTGCAGTGAGTCCAGGGAGTGCAAAGGCAACAGTGGGGATGGAGTGCAGTGAGTCCAAAGACTTCAATGTCACCACTGGGAATGCACTTCAGTCAGTCCAGTGAGTGTACTGGCACCACTGGGGATGCACAGCAGTGAGTCCAGAGAGTGCATTGGCACCACTGGGGATGCAGTGCAGTGAGTCCAGAGAGTGCACTGGCACCATTGGAGATGCAGTGCAGTGAGTCCAGAGAGTGCACTGGCACCACTGGGGATGCAGTGCAGTGAGTCCAGAGAGTGCACTGGCACCAGTGGGGATGCAGTGCAGAGTGTCCAGAGAGTGCACTGGCACCACTGGGATGCACTGCAGTGAGTCCAGAGAGTGCTCTGGCACCACTGGAGATGCACTTCAGTGAGTGCAGAGACTGCACTGGCACCACTGGGGATGCAGTGCAGTGAGTCCAGTGAGTGTACTGGCACCACTGGGGATGCACTGCAGTGAGTCCAGAGAGTGCATTGGCACCACTTGGGATGCACTGCAGTGAGTCCAGAGAGTGCACTGGCACCACTGGGGATGCAGTGCAGTGAGTCCAGAGAGTGCACTGGCTCCACTGAGAATGCAGTGCAGTGAGTCCAGAGAGTGCACTGGCACCACTGGGGATGCACTGCAGTGAGTCCAGAGAGTGCACTGGCACCACTGGGGATGCAGTGCAGTGAGTCCAGAGAGTGCACTGGCACCACTGGGGATGCAGTGCAGTGAGTCCAGAGAGTGCACTGGCAGCACTGGGGATGCAGTGCAGTGAGTCCAGAGAGTGCACTGGCACCACTGAAAATGCACTTCAGTGTGTCCAGAGAGTGCACTGGCACCACTGGGGATGCACTGCAGTGAGTCCAGAGAGTGCACTAGCGCCACTGGGGATGCAGTGCAGTGAGTCCAGAGAGTGGCGCTCCAGCCTCGGTTTCCGCTCCAGCCGCGTCAACCGCTCCAGCCGCGGTAGCCCCTCCAGCCGCGGCAGACGCTCTAGACGCTTCAACCGCGTCAGCCTCTCCAGCCGCGTTAGCCCCTCCAGCCGCGGCAGCCGCTCCAGCCGCGGCAGCCGCTCCAGCCGCTACCGAGTGGAGCGGCTGCCACGGCTGGAGCGGTAGCCGCGGTTGGAGCGCCTGCCGCGTTTGGAGCGGCTGCCGCGGCTTTCGCGGCTGGTGCGGCTGCCGCGGTTGGAGAGTCTGCCGCGTATGCCGCGGACGGAGCGGCTGCCGCGGCTGGAGCGGCTGCCGCGGCTGCCGCGGCTGCCGAGGCTGGAGGGCTACCGCGGCTGGAGCGACTGCCGCGGCTGGAGTAGTGCAGTGAGTCCAGAGAGTGCACTGGCACCACTGGGGATGCAGTGCAGTGAGTCCAGAGAGTGCACTGTCACCGTTGGGGATGCACTGCAGTGTCTGCAGAGAGTGCCCTGGCACCACTAGGGATGCAGTGCAGTGAGACCAGAGAGTGCACTGGCACCACTGGTGATGCACTGCAGTGCCTCCAGAGAGTGCACTGGCACCACTGTGGATGCAGTGCAGTGAGTTCAGAGAGAGCCCTGGCAGCACAGGGGATGCAGTGCAGTGAGTCCAGAGAGTGCACTGGCACCACTAGGGATGCAGTGCAGTGAGTCCAGAGAGTGCACTGGCACCACTGGGGATGCACTGCAGTGAGTCCAGAGAGTGCACTGGCACCACTCGGGATGCAGTGCAGTGAGTCCAGAGTGCATTAGCTCCACTGGGGATGCATTGACGCGAGTCCAGAGAGTGCACTGGCACCACTGGGGATGCACTGCAGTCACTCCAGAGAGTGCACTGGCACCACTGGGGATGCGGTGCAGTGAGTCCAGAGAGTGCACTGGCACCACAGGGGATGCAGTGCAGTGAGTCCAGAGAGTGCACTGGAACCACTGGGGATGCGGTGGCGGGAGTCCAGAGAGTGCTTTGGCACCACTGGGGATGCAGTACAGTGAGTCCAGAGAGTGCACTGGCACCACTGGGGATGCAGCGCAGTGACTCTAGAGAGTGCACTGGCACCACTCAGGGTGCAGTGCGGTGAGTCCAGAGAGTGCACTGGCACCACTGGGGATGCAGTACAGTGAGTCCAGAGAGTGCACTGGCACCACTGGGTATGCAGTGCAGTGAGTCCAGAGAGTGCACTGGCACCACTGGGGATGCACTGCAGTGAGTCCAGAGTGCACTAGCACCACTGGGGATGCACTGCAGTGAGTCCAGAGAGTGCACTGGCACCACCGGGAATGCACTGCAGTGAGTCCAGGGAGTGCACTGGCACCACTGGGGATGCACTGCAGTGAGTCCAGAGTGCACTAGCACCACTGGGGATGCACTTCAGTGAGTCCAGAGAGTGCACTGGCACCACTGGGGATGCAGTGACGCGAGTCCAGAGAGTGCACTGGCACCACTGGGGATGCAGTGACGCGAGTCCAGAGAGTGCACTGGCACCACTGGGGATGCACTGCAGTCACTCCAGAGAGCGCACTGGCACCACTGGGGATGCGCTGCAGTGAGTGCAGAGAGTGCACTGGCACAACTGGGGATGCAGCGCAGTGACTCTAGAGAGTGCACTGGCACCACTGCGGATGCGGTGCAGTGAGTCCAGAGAGTGCACTGGCACCACAGGTGATGCAGTGCAGTGAGTCCAGAGAGTGCACTGGCAGCACTGGGGATGCAGTGCAGTGAGTCCAGAGAGTGCACTGGCACCACAGGTGATGCACTCCAGTGAGTCCAGAGAGTGCACTGGCACCACTGGGGATGCACTGCAGTGACTCGAAAGAGTGCACTGGCACCACTGGGGAAGCAGTGCAGTGAGTCCAGAGAGTGCACTGGCACCACTGGGGATGCACTGCAGTGAGTCCAGAGAGTGCACTGTCACTACTGGGGATGCAGTGCAGTGAGTCCAGAGAGTGCACTGGCACCACTGAGAATGCACTTCAGTGAGTCCAGAGAGTGCCCTGGCACCACTGGGGATGCACTGCAGTGAGTCCAGAGATTGCACTGGCACCACTGGGGATGCAGTACAGTGAGTCCACACAGTGCACTAGCACCACTGGGGATGCAGTGCAGTGAGTCCAGAGAGTGCACTGGCACCACTGGTGATGCACTGCTGTGAGTCCAGAGAGTGCTCTTGCACCACAGGGGATGCAGTGCAGTGACTCAAGAGAGTGCACTGGCAGCACTGGGGATGCAGTGCAGTGAGTCCAGAGATTGCACTGGCACCACTGGGGATGCAGTGCAGTGAGTCCAGAGAGTGCAATGGCACCACTGGGGATGCACTGCAGTGAGTCCAGAGAGTGCACTGGCTCCACTGGGGATGCACTGCAGTGAGTCCAGAGAGTGCACTGGCACCACTGGGGATGCACTGCAATGAGTCCAGAGAGTGCACTGGCACCACTGGGGATGCACTGCAGTGAGTCCAGAGAGTGCACTGGCACCACTGGGGATGCACTGCAGTGAGTCCAGAGAGTGCACTGGCACCACAGGGGATGCATTGCAGTGAGTCCACAGAGTGCACTAGCACTACTGGGGATGCAGTGCAGTGAGTCCAGAGAGTGCACT
Organism: Anser brachyrhynchus; assembly: GCF_964034855.1. Lineage (NCBI taxonomy): Eukaryota > Metazoa > Chordata > Aves > Anseriformes > Anatidae > Anser > Anser brachyrhynchus. The sequence continues at coordinate 96,962 of NW_027663527.1, read as the reverse complement.
GGCAGCACTGGGGATGCAGTGCAGTGAGTCCTGAGAGTGCACTGGCACCACTGGGGATGCAGTGCAGTGAGTCCAGAGAGTGCACTGTCACCGTTGGGGATGCACTGCAGTGTCTGCAGAGAGTGCCCTGGCACCACTAGGGATGCAGTGCAGTGAGTCCAGAGAGTGCACTGGCACCACTGGGGATGCAGTGCATTGAGTCCAGAGAGTGCACTGGCACCACTGGTGATGCACTGCTGTGAGTCCAGAGAGTGCTCTTGCACCACAGGGGATGCAGTGCAGTGACTAAAGAGAGTGCACTGGCAGCACTGGGGATGCAGTGCAGTGAGTCCAGAGAGTGCACTGGCACCACTGGGGATGCAGTGCAGTGAGTCCAGAGAGTGCAATGGCACCACTGCGGATGCACTGCAGTGAGTCCAGAGAGTGCACTGGCTCCACTGGGGATGCACTGCAGTGAGTCCAGAGAGTGCACTGGCACCACTGGGGATGCACTGCAGTGAGTCCAGAGAGTGTACTGGCAGCACTGGGGATGCACTGCAGTGAGTCCAGAGAGTGCACTGGCACCACTGGGGATGCACTGCAGTGAGTCCAGAGAGTGCACTGGCACCACTGGGGATGCACTGCAGTGAGTCCACAGAGTGCACTAGCACTACTGGGGATGCAGTGCAGTGAGTCCAGAGAGTGCACTGGCAGCACTGGGGATGCAGTGCAGTTACTCCAGAGATTGCACTGGCACCACTGAGAATGCATTTCAATGAGTCCAGAGAGTACACTGGCACCACTGGGGATGCACTGCAGTGAGTCCAGAGAGTGCAGTGGCACCACTGGGGATGCAGTGCAGTGAGTCCAGAGAGTGCACTGGCACCACTGGGGATGCAGTGCATTGAATCCAGTGAGTGCACTGGCACCACTGGGGATGCAGTGCAGTGAGTCCAGAGAGTGCACTGGCACTACTGGGGATGCAGTGCAGTGAGTCCAGAGAGTGCACTGGCACCACTGGGGATGCACTGCAGTGAGTCCAGAGAGTGCACTGTCACTACTGGGGATGCAGTGCAGTGAGTCCAGAGAGTGCACTGGCACCACTGGGGATGCAGTGCAGTGAGTCCTGAGAGTGCACTGGCACCACTGGGGATGCAGTGCAGTGAGTCCAGAGATTGCACTGGCACCACTGGGGATGCAGTACAGTGAGTCCACACAGTGCACTAGCACCACTGGGGATGCAGTGCAGTGAGTCCAGAGAGTGCACTGGCACCACTGGGGATGCAGTGCAGTGAGTCCAGAGAGTGCACTGGCACCACTGGTGATGCACTGCTGTGAGTCCAGAGAGTGCTCTTGCACCACAGGGGATGCAGTGCAGTGACTCAAGAGAGTGCACTGGCAGCACTGGGGATGCAGTGCAGTGAGTCCAGAGAGTGCACTGGCACCACTTGAGATGCAGTGCAGTGAGTCCAGAGAGTGCACTGGCACCACTGGTGATGCACTGCAGTGAGTCCAGAGAGTGCACTGGCTCCACTGGGGATGCACTGCAGTGAGTCCAGAGAGTGCACTGGCACCACTGGGGATGCACTGCAGTGACTCCAGAGATTGCACTGGCACCACTGGGGATGCACTGAAGTGAGTCCAGAGAGTGCACTGGCACCACTGAGAATGCACTTCAGTGAGTCCAGAGAGTGCACTGGCACCACTGGGGATGCACTTCAGTGAGTCCAGAGAGTGCACTGGCACCACTGGGGATGCAGTGCTGTGACTCCAGAGAGTGCACTGGCACCACTGGGGATGCAGTGCAGTGAGACCAGAGAGTGCACTGGCACCACTGGGGATGCGGTGCCGGGAGTCCAGAGAGTGCTTTGGCACCAGTGGGGATGCACTGCAGTTACTCCAGAGACTGCACTGGCACCACTGGGGATGCAGTGCAGTGAGTCCAGTGAGTGCACTGGCACCAATGGGGATGCACTGCAGTGAGTCCAGAGAGTGCACTGTCACCACTGGGGATGCACTGCAGTGAGTCCAGAGAGTGCACTGTCACCACTGGGGATGCAGTTCTGTGACTCCGGAGAGTGCACTGGCACCACTGAGAATGCACTTCAGTGAGTCCAGAGAGTGCACTGGCACCACTGGGGATGCACTTCAGTGAGTCCAGAGAGTGCACTGGCACCACTGGGCATGCAGTGCTGTGACTCCAGAGAGTGCACTGGCACCACTGGGAATGCAGTGCAGTGAGTCCAGAGAGTGCACTGGCACCACTGGGGATGCGGTGCCGGGAGTCCAGAGAGTGCTTTGGCACCAGTGGGGATGCACTGCAGTTACTCCAGAGACTGCACTGGCACCACTGGGGATGCAGTGCAGTGAGTCCAGAGAGTGCACTGGCACCACTGGGGATGCACTGCAGTGAGTCCAGAGAGTGCACTGGCACCACTGGGGATGCACTGCAGTGAGTCCAGAGAGTGTACTGGCACCACTGGGGATGCACTGCAGTGAGTCCAGAGAGTGCACTGGCACCACTGGGGATGCACTGCAGTGAGTCCAGAGAGTGCACTGGCACCACTGGGGATGCACTGCAGTGAGTCCACAGAGTGCACTAGCACTACTGGGGATGCAGTGCAGTGAGTCCAGAGAGTGCACTGGCAGCACTGGGGATGCAGTGCAGTGAGTCCAGAGAGTGCACTGGCACCACTGGGGATGCACTGCAGTGAGTCCAGAGAGTGCACTGGCACCACTGGGGATGCACTGCAGTGAGCCCAGAGAGTGCACTGGCACCAGTGGGGATGCACTGCAGTAAGTCCAGTGAGTGCACTGGCACCACTGAGAATGCACTTCAGTGAGTCCAGAGAGTGCACTGGCACCACTGGGGATGCACTGCAGTGAGTCCAGAGAGTGCACTGGCACCACTGGGGATGCACTGCAGTGAGTCCAGAGAGTGCACTGGCACCACTGGGGATGCAGTGCAGTGAGTCCAGAGATTGCACTGGCACCACTGGGGATGCAGTGCTGTGACTCCACAGAGCGCACTGGCACCACTGGGGATGCAGTGCAGTGAGTCCAGAGAGTGCACTGGCACCACTGGGGATGCACTGCAGTGAGTCCAGAGAGTGCAGTGGCACCACTGGGGATGCAGTGCAGTGAGTCCAGAGAGTGCTCTGGCACCACTGGGGATGCAGTGCATTGAATCCAGTGAGTGCACTGGCACCACTGGGGATGCAGTGCAGTGAGTCCAGAGAGTGCACTGGCACTACTGGGGATGCAGTGCAGTGAGTCCAGAGAGTGCACTGGCACCACTGGGGATGCACTGCAGTGAGTCCAGAGAGTGCACTGTCACTACTGGGGATGCAGTGCAGTGAGTCCAGAGAGTGCACTGGCACCACTGGGGATGCAGTGCAGTGAGTCCTGAGAGTGCACTGGCACCACTGGGGATGCAGTGCAGTGAGTCCAGAGATTGCACTGGCACCACTGGGGATGCAGTACAGTGAGTCCACACAGTGCACTAGCACCACTGGGGATGCAGTGCAGTGAGTCCAGAGAGTGCACTGGCACCACTGGGGATGCAGTGCAGTGAGTCCAGAGAGTGCACTGGCACCACTGGTGATGCACTGCTGTGAGTCCAGAGAGTGCTCTTGCACCACAGGGGATGCAGTGCAGTGACTCAAGAGAGTGCACTGGCAGCACTGGGGATGCAGTGCAGTGAGTGTAGAGAGTGCACTGGCACCACTTGAGATGCAGTGCAGTGAGTCCAGAGAGTGCAATGGCACCACTGCGGATGCACTGCAGTGAGTCCAGAGAGTGCACTGGCTCCACTGGGGATGCACTGCAGTGAGTCCAGAGAGTGCACTGGCACCACTGGGGATGCACTGCAGTGAGTCCAGAGAGTGTACTGGCACCACTGGGGATGCACTGAAGTGAGTCCAGAGAGTGCACTGGCACCACTGAGAATGCACTTCAGTGAGTCCAGAGAGTGCACTGGCACCACTGGGGATGCACTTCAGTGAGTCCAGAGAGTGCACTGGCACCACTGGGGATGCAGTGCTGTGACTCCAGAGAGTGCACTGGCACCACTGGGGATGCAGTGCAGTGAGTCCAGAGAGTGCACTGGCACCACTGGGGATGCGGTGCCGGGAGTTCAGAGAGTGCTTTGGCACCAGTGGGGATGCACTGCAGTTACTCCAGAGACTGCACTGGCACCACTGGGGATGCAGTGCAGTGAGTTCAGAGAGTGCACTGGCACCACTGGGGATGCACTGCAGTGAGTCCAGAGAGTGCACTGTCACCACTGGGGATGCACTGCAGTGAGTCCAGAGAGTGCACTGTCACCACTGGGGATGCAGTGCAGTGAGTCCAGAGAGTGCACTGGCACCACTGGGGATGCAGTGCTGTGACTCCGGAGAGTGCACTGGCACCACTGAGAATGCACTTCAGTGAGTCCAGAGAGTGCACTGGCACCACTGGGGATGCACTTCAGTGAGTCCAGAGAGTGCACTGGCACCACTGGGGATGCAGTGCTGTGACTCCAGAGAGTGCACTGGCACCACTGGGGATGCAGTTTAGTGAGTCCAGAGAGTGCACTGGCACCACTGGGGATGCGGTGCCGGGAGTCCAGAGAGTGCTTTGGCACCAGTGGGGATGCACTGCAGTTACTCCAGAGACTGCACTGGCACCACTGGGGATGCAGTGCAGTGAGTCCAGAGAGTGCACTGGCACCACTGGGGATGCACTGCAGTGAGTCCAGAGAGTGCACTCTCACCACTGGGGATGCACTGCAGTGAGTCCAGAGAGTGCACTGTCACCACTGGGGATGCACTGCAGTGAGTCCAGAGAGTGCACTGGCACCACTGGGGATGTGTCCAGTGAGTCCAGTGAGTGCACTGGCACCACTGGGGATGCAGTGCAGTGAGTCCAGAGAGTACACTGGCACCAGTGGGGATGCAGTGCAGTGAGTCCAGAGAGTGCACTGGCACCACTGGGGATGCAGTGCAGTCAGTCCAGTGAGTGCACTGGCACCACTGGGGGTGCAGTACAGTGAGTCCAGAGAGTGCACTGGCACCACTGGGGATGCACTGCAGTGAGTCCAGAGAGTGCACTGGCACCACTGGGGATGCCCTGCAGTGAGTCCAGAGAGTGCACTGGCACCACTGGGGATGCAGTGCAGTGAGTTCAGAGAGTGCACTGGCACCACTGGGGATGCACTGCAGTGAGTCCAGAGAGTGCACTGGCAACACTGGGGCTTCAGTGCAGTGAGTCAAGAGAGTGCACTGGCACCACTGGGGATGCACTGCAGTGAGTCCAGAGAGTGCACTGGCACCACTGGGGATGCACTGCAGTGAGTCCAGAGAGTGCACTGTCACCACTGGGGATGCAGTACAGTGAGTCCACAGAGTGCACTGGCACCAGTGGGTATGCAGTACAGTGAGTCCAGAGAGTGCACTGGCACCACTGGGCATGCAGTGCAGTGAGTCCAGAGAGTGCACTGGCACCACGGGGGATGCGGTGCTGGGAGTCCAGAGAGTGCTTTGGCACCAGTGGGGATGCAGTGCAGTTACTCCAGAGACTGCACTGGCACCACTGGGGATGCAGTGCAGTGAGTCCAGAGAGTGCACTGGCTCCACTGGGGATGCAGTGCAGTGAGTCCAGAGATTTGCACTGGCACCACTGGGGATGCAGTGCTGTGACTCCAGAGAGCGCACTGGCACCACTGGGGATGCAGTGCAGTGAGTCCAGAGAGTGCACTGGCACCACTGGGGATGCACTGCAGTGAGCCCAGAGAGTGCACTGGCACCAGCGGGGATGCACTGCAGTGAGTCCAGTGAGTGCACTGGCACCACTGGAGAAGCAGTGCAGTGAGTCCAGAGAGTTCAGAGGCACCACTGGTGATGCAGTTTAGTGAGTCCAGAGAGTGCACTGGCACCACTGGGGATGCAGTGCAGTGAGTCCAGTGAGTGTACTGGCAGCACTGGGGATGCACTGCTGTGAGTCCAGAGAGTGCACTGGCACCACTGAGAATGCACTTCAATGAGTCCAGAGAGTGCACTGGCACCACTGGGGATGCACTGCAGTGAGTCCAGAGAGTGCAGTGGCACCACTGGGGATGCACTGCAGTGAGTCCAGAGAGTGCTTTGGCACCAGTGGGGATGCACTGCAGTTACTCCAGAGACTGCACTGGCACCACTGGGGATGCAGTGCAGTGAGTCCAGAGAGTGCACTGGCACCAGTGGGGATGCAGTGCAGTGAGTCCAGAGAGTGCACTGGCACCACTGGGGATGCACTGCAGTGAGTCCAGAGAGTGCACTGTCACCACTGGGGATGCAGTACAGTGAGTCCACAGAGTGCACTGGCACCACTGGGGATGCAGTGCCGTGAGTCCAGAGAGTGCACTGGCACCACCGGGGATGCAGTGCAGTGAGTCCAGAGAGTGCACTGGCACCACTGGGGATGCAGTGCAGTGAGTCCAGATATTTGCACTGGCACCACTGGGGATGCAGTGCTGTGACTCCAGAGAGCGCACTGGCACCACTGGGGATGCAGTGCAGTGAGTCCAGAGAGTGCACTGGCACCACTGGGGATGCAGTGCAGTGAGCCCAGAGAGTGCACTGGCACCAGCGGGGATGCACTGCAGTGAGTCCAGTGAGTGCACTGGCACCACTGGTGGTGCACTGCAGTGAGTCCAGAGAGTGCAGTGGCACCACTGGTGATGCAGTTTAGTGAGTCCAGAGAGTGCACTGGCACCACTGGGGATGCACTGCAGTGAGTCCAGAGAGTGCACTGGCACCACTGAGAATGCACTTCAATGAGTCCAGAGAGTGCACTGGCACCACTGGGGATGCACTGCAGTGAGTCCAGAGAGTGCACTGGCACCACTGGGGATGTGTCCAGTGAGTCCAGTGAGTGCACTGGCACCACTGGGGATGCAGTGCAGTGAGTCCAGAGAGTACACTGGCACCAGTGGGGATGCAGTGCAGTGAGTCCAGAGAGTGCACTGGCACCACTGGGGATGCAGTGCAGTCAGTCCAGTGAGTGCACTGGCACCACAGGGGGTGCAGTACAGTGAGTCCAGAGAGTGCACTGGCACCACTGGGGATACACTGCAGTGAGTCCAGACAGTGCACTGGCACCACTGGGGATGCCCTGCAGTGAGTCCAGAGAGTGCACTGGCACCACTGGGGATGCAGTGCAGTGAGTCCAGAGAGTGCACTGGCACCACTGGGGATGCACTGCAGTGAGTCCAGAGAGTGCACTGGCACCACTGGGTCTTCAGTGCAGTGAGTCAAGAGAGTGCACTGGCACCACTGGGGATGCACTGCAGTGAGTCCAGAGAGTGCACTGGCACCACTGGGGATGCACTGCAGTGAGTCCAGAGAGTGCACTGTCACCACTGGGGATGCAGTACAGTGAGTCCACAGAGTGCACTGGCACCAGTGGGTATGCAGTACAGTGAGTCCAGAGAGTGCACTGGCACCACTGGGCATGCAGTGCAGTGAGTCCAGAGAGTGCACTGGCACCACTGGGGATGCGGTGCTGGGAGTCCAGAGAGTGCTTTGGCACCAGTGGGGATGCAGTGCAGTTACTCCAGAGACTGCACTGGCACCACCGGGGATGCAGTGCAGTGAGTCCAGAGAGTGCACTGGCACCACTGGGGATGCAGTGCAGTGAGTCCAGAGATTTGCACTGGTACCACTGGGGATGCAGTGCTGTGACTCCAGAGAGTGCACTGGCACCACTGGGGATGCACTGCAGTGAGCCCAGAGAGTGCACTGGCACCAGTGGGGATGCACTGCAGTGAGTCCAGTGAGTGCACTGGCACCACTGGGGAAGCAGTGCAGTGAGTCCAGAGAGTGCAGTGGCACCACTGGTGATGCAGTTTAGTGAGTCCAGAGAGTGCACTGGCACCACTGGGGATGCAGTGCAGTGAGTCCAGTGAGTGTACTGGCACCACTGGGGATGCACTGCAGTGAGTCCAGAGAGTGCACTGGCACCACTGAGAATGCACTTCAATGAGTCCAGAGAGTGCACTGGCACCACTGGGGATGCACTGCAGTGAGTCCAGAGAGTGCAGTGGCACCACTGGGGATGCACTGCAGTGAGTCCAGAGAGTGCTTTGGCACCAGTGGGGATGCACTGCAGTTACTCCAGAGACTGCACTGGCACCACTGGGGATGCAGTGCAGTGAGTCCAGAGAGTGCACTGGCACCAGTGGGGATGCACTGCAGTGAGTCCAGAGAGTGCACTGGCACCACTGGGGATGCAGTGCAGTGAGTCCAGAGAGTGCACTGGCACCACTGGGGATGCACTGCAGTGAGTCCAGAGAGTGCAGTGGCACCACTGGGGATGCAGTGCTGTGACTCCAGAGAGTGCACTGGCACCACTGGGGATGCAGTTTAGTGAGTCCAGAGAGTGCACTGGCACCACTGGGGATGCGGTGCCGGGAGTCCAGAGAGTGCTTTGGCACCAGTGGGGATGCACTGCAGTTACTCCAGAGACTGCACTGGCAACACTGGGGATGCAGTGCAGTGAGTCCAGAGAGTGCACTGTCACCACTGGGGATGCACTGCAGTGAGTCCAGAGAGTGCACTGTCACCACTGGGGATGCAGTGCAGTGAGTCCAGAGAGTGCACTGGCACCACTGGGGATGCAGTGCTGTGACTCCGGAGAGTGCACTGGCACCACTGAGAATGCACTTCAGTGAGTCCAGAGAGTGCACTGGCACCACTGGGGATGCACTTCAGTGAGTCCAGAGAGTGCACTAGCAGCACTGGGGATGCAGTGCTGTGACTCCAGAGAGTGCACTGGCACCACTGGGGATGCAGTGCAGTGAGTCCAGAGAGTGCACTGGCACCACTGGGGATGCGGTGCCGGGAGTCCAGAGAGTGCTTTGGCACCAGTGGGGATGCACTGCAGTTACTCCAGAGACTGCACTGGCACCACTGGGGATGCAGTGCAGTGAGTCCAGAGAGTGCACTGGCACCACTGGAGATGCACTGCAGTGAGTCCAGAGAGTGCACTGTCACCACTGGGGATGCACTGCAGTGAGTCCAGAGAGTGCACTGTCACCACTGGGGATGCAGTGCAGTGAGTCCACAGAGTGCACTGGCACCACTGGGGATGCAGTGCAGTGAGTCCAGAGAGTGCACTGGCACCACTGGGGATGCACTGCAGTGAATCCAGTGAGTGCACTGGCACCACTGGGGATACAGTGCAGTGAGTCCAGAGAGTGCACTGGCACCACTGGGGATGCAGTGCAGTGAGTCCAGAGAGTGCACTGGCACCACTGGGGATGCAGTGCAGTGAGTCCAGAGAGTGCACTGGCACCACTGGTGATGCACTGCAGTGAGTCCAGAGATTGCACTGGCACCACTGTGGATGCAGTGCAGTGAGTCCAGAGACTTCACTGGCACCACTGGGAATGCAGAGAAGTGAGTGCAGAGAGTGCACTGGCACCACTGGGGATGCAGTGCAGTGAGTCCAGAGAGTGCACTGGCACCATTGGGGATGCAGTGCAGTGAGTCCAGAGAGTGCACTGGCACCACCTGTGATGCAGTGCAGTGAGTCCAGAGAATGCACTGGCACCAATGGGGCTGCAGTGCAGTGAGTCCAAAGAGTGCACTGGCACCACTGGGAATGCACTGCAGTGAGTCCAGAGAGTACACTGGCACCACTGGGGATGCACTGCAGTGAGTCCAGAGAGTGCACTGGCACCACTGGGGATGCAGTGCAGTGAGTCCAGAGATTGCACTGGCACCACTGGGGATGCAGTGCAGTGAGTCCAGAGAGTGCACTGGCACCACTGGGGATACAGTGCATTGAGTCCAGAGAGTGCACTGGCACAACTGGGGATGCACTTCAGTGAGTCCAGAGAGTGCACTGGCACCACTGGGGATGCAGTGCAGTGAGTCCAGTGAGTGTACTGGCACCACTGGGGATGCACTGCAGTGAGTCCAGAGAGTGCACTGGCACCACTGAGAATGCACTTCAATGAGTCCAGAGAGTGCACTGGCACCACTGGGGATGCACTGCAGTGAGTCCAGAGAGTGCAGTGGCACCACTGGGTCTGCACTGCAGTGAGTCCAGAGAGTGCTCTTGCACCACAGGGGATGCAGTGCAGTGACTCAAGAGAGTGCACTGGCACCACTGGGGATGCACTGCAGTGAGTCCAGAGAGTGCACTGGCACCAGTGGGGATGCACTGCAGTGAGTCCAGAGAGTGCACTGGCACCACTGGGGATGCACTGCAGTGAGTTCAGAGAGTGCACTGTCACCACTGGGGATGCAGTACAGTGAGTCCACAGACTGCACTGGCACCACTGGGGATGCAGTGCAGTGAGTCCAGAGAGTGCACTGGCACCACTGGGGATGCAGTGCAGTGAATCCAGTGAGTGCACTGGCACCACTGGGGATGCAGTGCAGTGAGTCAAGAGAGTGCACTGGCACTACTGGGGATGCAGTGCAGTAAGTCCAGAGAGTGCACTGGCACCAGTGGGGATGCACTGCAGTGAGTCCAGAGAGTGCACTGTCACTACTGGGGATGCAGTGCAGTGAGTCCAGAGAGTGCACTGGCACCACTGAGGATGCAGTGCAGTGAGTCCTGAGAGTGCACTGGCACCACTGGGGATGCACTGCAGTGAGTCCAGAGATTGCACTGGCACCACTGGGGATGCAGTACAGTGAGTCCACACAGTGCACTAGCACCACTGGGGATGCAGTGCAGTGAGTCCAGAGAGTGCACTGGCACCACTGGTGATGCAGTGCAGTGAGTCCAGAGAGTGCACTGGCACCACTGGTGATGCACTGCTATGAGTCCAGAGAGTGCTCTTGCACCACAGGGGATGCAGTGCAGTGACTCAAGAGAGTGCACTGGCAGCACTGGGGATGCAGTGCAGTGAGTCCAGAGAGTGCACTGGCACCACTGGAGATGCAGTGCAGTGAGTCCAGAGAGTGCAATGGCACCACTTGGGATGCACTGCAGTGAGTCCAGAGAGTGCACTGGCTCCACTGGGGATGCACTGCAGTGAGTCCAGAGAGTGCACTGGCACCACTGGGGATGCACTTCAGTGAGTCCAGAGAGTGCACTGGCACCAGTGGGGATGCAGTGCAGTGAGTCCAGAGAGTGCACTGGCACCACTGGGGATGTGTCCAGTGAGTCCAGTGAGTGCACTGGCACCACTGGGGATGCAGTGCAGTGTGTCCAGAGAGTACACTGGCACCAGTGGGGATGCAGTGCAGTGAGTCCAGAGAGTGCACTGGCACCACTGGGGATGCAGTGCAGTCAGTCCAGTGAGTGCACTGGCACCACTGGGGGTGCAGTACAGTGAGTCCAGAGAGTGCACTGGCACCACTGGGGATGCACTGCAGTGAGTCCAGACAGTGCACTGGCACCACTGGGGATGCCCTGCAGTGAGTCCAGAGAGTGCACTGGCACCACTGGGGATGCAGTGCAGTGAGTCCAGAGAGTGCACTGGCACCACTGGGGATGCACTGCAGTGAGTCCAGAGAGTGCACTGGCACCACTGGGTCTTCAGTGCAGTGAGTCAAGAGAGTGCACTGGCACCACTGGGGATGCACTGCAGTGAGTCCAGAGAGTGCACTGGCACCACTGGGGATGCACTGCAGTGAGTCCAGAGAGTGCACTGTCACCACTGGGAATGCAGTACAGTGAGTCCACAGAGTGCACTGGCACCAGTGGGTATGCAGTACAGTGAGTCCAGAGAGTGCACTGGCACCACTGGGCATGCAGTGCAGTGAGTCCAGAGAGTGCACTGGCACCACTGGGGATGCGGTGCTGGGAGTCCAGAGAGTGCTTTGGCACCAGTGGGGATGCAGTGCAGTTACTCCAGAGACTGCACTGGCACCACCGGGGATGCAGTGCAGTGAGTCCAGAGAGTGCACTGGCACCACTGGGGATGCAGTGCAGTGAGTCCAGAGATTTGCACTGGCACCACTGGGGATGCAGTGCTGTGTCTCCAGAGAGCGCACTGGCACCACTGGTGATGCAGTGCAGTGAGTCCAGAGAGTGCACTGGCACCACTGGGGATGCACTGCAGTGAGCCCAGAGAGTGCACTGGCACCAGTGGGGATGCACTGCAGTGAGTCCAGTGAGTGCACTGGCACCACTGGGGATGCAGTGCAGTGAGTCCAGAGAGTGCAGTGGCACCACTGGTGATGCAGTTTAGTGAGTCCAGAGAGTGCACTGGCACCACTGGGGATGCAGTGCAGTGAGTCCAGTGAGTGTACTGGCACCACCTGGGATGCACTGCAGTGAGTCCAGAGAGTGCACTGGCACCACTGAGAATGCACTTCAATGAGTCCAGAGAGTGCACTGGCACCACTGGGGATGCACTGCAGTGAGTCCAGAGAGTGCAGTGGCTCCACTGGGGATGCACTGCAGTGAGTCCAGAGAGTGCTTTGGCACCAGTGGGGATGCACTGCAGTTACTCCAGAGACTACACTGGCACCACTGGGGATGCAGTGCAGTGAGTCCAGAGAGTGCACTGGCACCACTGGGGATGCACTGCAGTGAGTCCAGAGAGTGCACTGGCACCACTGGGGATGCACTGCAGTGAGTCCAGAGAGTGCACTGTCACCACTGGGGATGCAGTACAGTGAGTCCACAGAGTGCACTGGCACCACTGGGGATGCAGTGCAGTGAGTCCAGAGAGTGCACTGGCACCACTGGGGATGCAGTGCAGTGAGTCCAGAGATTGCACTGGCACCACTGGGGATGCAGTGCAGTAAGTCCAGAGAGTGCACTGGCACCACTGGGGATGCACTGCAGTGAGTCCAGAGAGTGCACTGTCACTACTGGGGATGCAGTGCAGTGAGTCCAGAGAGTGCACTGGCACCACTGGGGATGCACTGCAGTGAGTCCAGAGATTGCACTGGCACCACTGGGGATGCAGTACAGTGAGTCCACACAGTGCACTAGCACCACTGGGGATGCAGTGCAGTGAATCCAGTGAGTGCACTGGCACCACTGGGGATGCACTGCAGTGAGTCCAGAGAGTGCACTGGCACCACTGGGGATGCAGTGCAGTGAGTCCAGAGAGTGCACTGGCACCACTGGGGATGCAGTGCAGTGAGTCCAGAGATTGCACTGGCACCACTGGGGATGCAGTACAGTGAGTCCACACAGTGCACTAGCACCACTGGGGATGCAGTGCAGTGAGTCCAGAGAGTGCACTGGCACCACTGGTGATGCAGTGCAGTGAGTCCAGAGAGTGCACTGGCACCACTGGTGATGCACTGCTGTGAGTCCAGAGAGTGCTCTTGCACCACAGGGGATGCAGTGCAGTGACTCAAGAGAGTGCACTGGCAGCACTGGGGATGCAGTGCAGTGAGTCCAGAGAGTGCAATGGCACCACTGCGGATGCACTGCAGTGAGTCCAGAGAGTGCACTGGCTCCACTGGGGATGCACTGCAGTGAGTCCAGAGAGTGCACTGGCACCACTGGGGATGCACTGCAGTGAGTCCAGAGAGTGTACTGGCACCACTGGGGATGCACTGAAGTGAGTCCAGAGAGTGCACTGGCACCACTGAGAATGCACTTCAGTGAGTCCAGAGAGTGCACTGGCACCACTGGGGATGCACTGCAGTGAGTCCACAGAGTGCACTAGCACCACTGGGGATGCAGTGCAGTGAGTCCAGAGAGTGCGCTGGAACCACTGGGGATGCAGTGCAGTGAGTCCAGAGAGTGCACTGGCACCACTGGGGATGCAGTGCAGTGAGTCCAGAGAGTGCACTGGCACCACTGGGGATGCAGTGCAGTGAGTCCAGTGAGTGCACTGGCACCACTGGGGATGCAGTGCAGTGAGTCCAGAGAGTGCACTGGCACCACTGGGGAAGCAGTGCAGTGAGTCCAGAGAGTGCAGTGGCACCACTGGGGATGCAGTGCAGTGAGTCCAGAGAGTGCACTGGCAGCACTGGGGATGCAGTGCAGTGAGTCCAGAGAGTGCACTGGCACCACTGGGGATGCACTTCAGTGAGTCCAGAGAGTGCACTGGCACCACTGGGGATGCAGTGCTGTGACTCCAGAGAGTGCACTGGCACCACTGGGGATGCAGTGCAGTGAGTCCAGAGAGTGCACTGGCACCACTGGGGATGCGGTGCCGGGAGTCCAGAGAGTGCTTTGGCACCAGTGGGGATGCACTGCAGTTACTCCAGAGACTGCACTGGCACCACTGGGGATGCAGTGCAGTGAGTCCAGAGAGTGCACTGGCACCACTGGGGATGCACTGGAGTGAGTCCAGAGAGTGCACTGTCACCACTGGGGATGCAGTGCAGTGAGTCCACAGAGTGCACTGGCACCACTGGGGATGCAGTGCAGTGAGTCCAGAGAGTGCACTGGCACCACTGGGGATGCACTGCAGTGAATCCAGTGAGTGCACTGGCACCACTGGGAATGCAGAGAAGTGAGTCCAGAGAGTGCACTGGCACCACTGGGGATGCAGTGCAGTGAGTCCAGAGAGTGCACTGGCACCCCTGGGGATGCAGTGCAGTGAGTCCAGAGAGTGCACTGGCACCACTGGGTCTTCAGTGCAGTGAGTCCAGAGAGTGCACTGGCACCAATGGGGCTGCAGTGCAGTGAGTCCAAAGAGTGCACTGGCACCACTGGGAATGCACTGCAGTGAGTCCAGAGAGTGCACTGGCACCACTGGTGATGCAGTACAGTGAGTCCAGAGAGTGCACTGGCACCACTGGTGATGCACTGCAGTGAGTCCAGAGAGTGCACTGGCACCACTGGGGATGCACTTCAGTGAGTCCAGAGATTGCACTGGCACCACTGGGGATGCAGTGCAGTGAGTCCAGAGAGTGCACTGGCACCACTGGGGATGCAGTGCATTGAGTCCAGAGAGTGCACTGGCACAACTGGGGATGCACTTCAGTGAGTCCAGAGAGTGCACTGACACCACTGGGGATGCAGTGCAGTGAGTCCAGAGAGTGCACTGGCAGCACTGGGGATGCACTGCAGTGAGTCCAGAGAGTACACTGGCACCAGTGGGGATGCAGTGCAGTGAGTCCTGAGAGTGCACTGGCACCACTGGGGATGCACTGCAGTGAGTCCAGAGAGTGCACTGGCACCACTGGGGATGTGTCCAGTGAGTCCAGTGAGTGCACTGGCACCACTGGGGATGCAGTGCAGTGAGTCCAGAGAGTACACTGGCACCAGTGGGGATGCAGTGCAGTGAGTCCAGAGAGTGCACTGGCACCACTGGAGATGCAGTGCAGTCAGTACAGTGAGTGCACTGGCACCACTGGGGGTGCAGTACAGTGAGTCCAGAGAGTGCACTGGCACCACTGGGGATGCAGTGCAGTGAGTCCACAGAGTGCACTAGCACCACTGGGGATGCAGTGCAGTGAGTCCAGAGAGTGCGCTGGAACCACTGGGGATGCAGTGCAGTGAGTCCAGAGAGTGCACTGGCACCACTGGGGATGCAGTGCAGTGAGTCCAGAGAGTGCACTGGCACCAGTGGGGATGCACTGCAGTGAGTCCAGTGAGTGCACTGGCACCACTGGGGATGCAGTGCAGTGAGTCCAGAGAGTGCACTGGCACCACTGGGGAAGCAGTGCAGTGAGTCCAGAGAGTGCAGTGGCACCACTAGGGATGCAGTGCAGTGAGTCCAGAGAGTGCACTGGCAGCCCTGGGGATGCAGTGCAGTGAGTCCAGAGAGTGCACTGGCACCACTGGGGATGCACTTCAGTGAGTCCAGAGAGTGCACTGGCACCACTGGGGATGCAGTGCAGTGAGTCCAGAGAGTGCACTGGCACCACTGAGAATGCACTTCAGAGAGTCCAGAGAGTGCACTGGCACCACTGGGGATGCAGTGCAGTGAGTCCAGAGATTGCACAGGCACCACTGGGGATGCAGTGCTGTGACTCCAGAGAGCGCACAGGCACCACTGGGGATGCAGTGCAGTGAGTCCAGAGAGTGCACTGGCACCACTCGGGATGCACTGCAGTGAGTCCAGAGAGTGCACTGGCACCACTGGGGATGCACTGCAGTGAGTCCAGTGAGTGCACTGGCACCACTGGGGAAGCAGTGCAGTGAGTCCAGAGAGTGCAGAGGCACCACTGGTGATGCAGTTTAGTGAGTCCAGAGAGTGCACTGGCACCACTGGGGATGCAGTGCAGTGAATCCAGTGAGTGCACTGGCACCACTGGGGAACAGTGCAGTGAGTCCAGAGAGTGCACTGGCACCACTGGGGATGCAGTCCAGTGAGTCCAGAGAGTGCACTGGCACCACTGGGGATGCATTGCAGTGAGTCCAGAGAGTGCACTGGCACCACTGGGGATGCAGTGCAGTGAGTCCAGAGAGTGCGCTGGAACCACTGGGGATGCAGTGCAGTGAGTCCAGAGAGTGCACTGGCACCACTGGGGATGCAGTGCAGTGAGTCCAGAGAGTGCACTGGCACCAGTGGGGATGCACTGCAGTGAGTCCAGTGAGTGCACTGGCACCACTGGGGATGCAGTGCAGTGAGTCCAGAGAGTGCACTGGCACCACTGGGGAAGCAGTGCAGTGAGTCCAGAGAGTGCAGTGGCACCACTAGGGATGCAGTGCAGTGAGTCCAGAGAGTGCACTGGCAGCACTGGGGATGCACTGCAGTGAGTCCAGAGAGTGCACTGGCACCACTGGGGATGCACTGCAGTGAGTCCAGAGAGTGCACTGGCACCACTGGGGATGCAGTGCAGTGAGTCCAGAGAGTGCACTGGCACCACTGAGAATGCACTTCAGTGAGTCCTGAGAGTGCACTGGCACCACTGGGGATGCAGTGCAGTGAGTCCAGAGATTGCACTGGCACCACTGGGGATGCAGTGCTGTGACTCCAGAGAGCGCACAGGCACCACTGGGGATGCAGTGCAGTGAGTCCAGAGAGTGCACTGGCACCACTCGGGATGCACTGCAGTGAGTCCAGAGAGTGCACTGGCACCAGTGGGGATGCACTGCAGTGAGTCCAGTGAGTGCACTGGCACCACTGGGGAAGCAGTGCAGTGAGTCCAGAGAGTGCAGAGGCACCACTGGTGATGCAGTTTAGTGAGTCCAGAGAGTGCACTGGCACCACTGGGGATGCACTGCAGTGAATCCAGTGAGTGCACTGGCACCACTGGGGATACAGTGCAGTGAGTCCAGAGAGTGCACTGGCACCACTGGGGATGCAGTGCAGTGAGTCCAGAGAGTGCACTGGCACCACTGGGGATGCATTGCAGTGAGTCCAGAGAGTGCACTGGCAACACAGATGATGCAGTACACTGAGTCCAGTGAGTGCACTGGCACCACTGGGGATGTAGTGCAGTGACTCGAGAGAGTGCACTTGCACCACTGGGGATGCAGTGCAGTGAGTCCAGAGAGTGCACTGGCACCACTGGGGATGCACTGCAGTGAGTCCAGAGAGTGCACTGGCACCACTGGGGATGCAGTGCAGTGAGTCCAGAGAGTGCACTGGCACCACTGGGGATGCACTGCAGTGAGTCCAGAGATTGCACTGGCACCACTGTGGATGCAGTGCAGTGAGTCCAGAGACTTCACTGGCACCACTGGGAATGCAGAGAAGTGAGTGCAGAGAGTGCACTGGCACCACTGGGGATGCAGTGCAGTGAGTCCAGAGAGTGCACTGGCACCCCTGGGGATGCAGTGCAGTGAGTCCAGAGAGTGCACTGGCACCACCTGTGATGCAGTGCAGTGAGTCCAGAGAGTGCACTGGCACCAATGGGGCTGCAGTGCAGTGAGTCCAAAGAGTGCACTGGCACCACTGGGAATGCACTGCAGTGAGTCCAGAGAGTGCACTGGCACCACTGGTGATGCAGTACAGTGAGTCCAGAGAGTGCACTGGCACCACTGGGGATGCAGTACCGTGAGTCCAGAGAGTGCACTGGCACCACTGGGGATGCACTTCAGTGAGTCCAGAGATTGCACTGGCACCACTGGGGATGCAGTGCAGTGAGTCCAGAGAGTGCACTGGCACCACTGGGGATGCAGTGCATTGAGTCCAGAGAGTGCACTGGCACAACTGGGGATGCACTTCAGTGAGTCCAGAGAGTGCACTGACACCACTGGGGATGCAGTGCAGTGAGTCCACAGAGTGCACTAGCACCACTGGGGATGCAGTGCAGTGAGTCCAGAGAGTGCGCTGGAACCACTGGGGATGCAGTGCAGTGAGTCCAGAGAGTGCACTGGCACCACTGGGGATGCAGTGCAGTGAGTCCAGAGAGTGCACTGGCACCACTGGGGATGCACTGCAGTGAGTCCAGTGAGTGCACTGTCACCACTGGGGATGCAGTACAGTGAGTCCAGAGAGTGCACTGGCACCACTGGGGAAGCAGTGCAGTGAGTCCAGAGAGTGCAGTGGCACCACTAGGGATGCAGTGCAGTGAGTCCAGAGAGTGCACTGGCAGCACTGGGGATGCAGTGCAGTGAGTCCAGAGAGTGCACTGGCACCACCGGGGATGCAGTGCAGTGAGTCCAGAGAGTGCACTGGCACCACTGGGGATGCAGTGCAGTGAGTCCAGAGAGTGCACTGGCACCACTGAGAATGCACTTCAGTGAGTCCAGAGAGTGCACTGGCACCACTGGGGATGCAGTGCAGTGAGTCCAGAGATTGCACTGGCACCACAGGGGATGCAGTGCTGTGACTCCAGAGAGCGCACAGGCACCACTGGGGATGCAGTACAGTGAGTCCAGAGAGTGCACTGGCACCACTCGGGATGCACTGCAGTGAGTCCAGAGAGTGCACTGGCACCAGTGGGGATGCACTGCAGTGAGTCCAGTGAGTGCACTGGCACCACTGGGGAAGCAGTGCAGTGAGTCCAGAGAGTGCAGAGGCACCACTGGTGATGCAGTTTAGTGAGTCCAGAGAGTGCACTGGCACCACTGGGGATGCAGTGCAGTGAGTCCAGTGAGTGTACTGGCACCACTGGGGATGCACTGCAGTGAGTCCAGAGAGTGCACTGGCACCACTGAGAATGCACTTCAGTGAGTCCAGAGAGTGCACTGGCACCACTGGGGATGCACTTCAGTGAGTCCAGAGAGTGCACTGGCACCACTGGGGATGCACTGCAGTGAGTCCAGAGAGTGCACTGGCACCACTGGGGATGCAGTGCTGTGACTCCAGAGAGTGCACTGGCACCACTGGGGATGCAGTGCAGTGAGTCCAGAGAGTGCACTGGCACCACTGGGGATGCGGTGCCGGGAGTCCAGAGAGTGCTTTGGCACCAGTGGGGATGCACTGCAGTTACTCCAGAGACTGCACTGGCACCACTGGGGATGCAGTGCAGTGAGTCCAGAGAGTGCACTGGCACCACTGGGGATGCACTGGAGTGAGTCCAGAGAGTGCACTGTCACCACTGGGGATGCAGTGCAGTGAGTCCACAGAGTGCACTGGCACCACTGGGGATGCAGTGCAGTGAGTCCAGAGAGTGCACTGGCACCACTGTGGATGCACTGCAGTGAATCCAGTGAGTGCACTGGCACCACTGGGGATACAGTGCAGTGAGTCCAGAGAGTGCACTGGCACCACTGGGGATGCAGTGCAGTGAGTACAGAGAGTGCACTGGCACCACTGGGGATGCATTGCAGTGAGTCCAGAGAGTGCACTGGCACCACAGATGATGCAGTACACTGAGTCCAGTGAGTGCACTGGCACCACTGGGGATGTAGTGCAGTGACTCGAGAGAGTGCACTTGCACCACTGGGGATGCAGTGCAGTGAGTCCAGAGAGTGCACTGGCACCACTGGGGATGCACTGCAGTGAGTCCAGAGAGTGCACTGGCACCACTGGGGATGCAGTGCAGTGAGTGCAGAGAGTGCACTGGCACCACTGGGGATGCAGTGCAGTGAGTCCAGAGAGTGCACTGGCACCCCTGGGGATGCAGTGCAGTGAGTCCAGAGAGTGCACTGGCACCACCTGTGATGCAGTGCAGTGAGTCCAGAGAGTGCACTGGCACCAATGGGGCTGCAGTGCAGTGAGTCCAAAGAGTGCACTGGCACCACTGGGAATGCACTGCAGTGAGTCCAGAGAGTGCACTGGCACCACTGGTGATGCAGTACAGTGAGTCCAGAGAGTGCACTGGCACCACTGGGGATGCAGTGCAGTGAGTCCAGAGAGTGCACTGGCACCACTGGGGATGCACTTCAGTGAGTCCAGAGATTGCACTGGCACCACTGGGGATGCAGTGCAGTGAGTCCAGAGAGTGCACTGGCACCACTGGGGATGCAGTGCATTGAGTCCAGAGAGTGCACTGGCACAACTGGGGATGCACTTCAGTGAGTCCAGAGAGTGCACTGACACCACTGGGGATGCAGTGCAGTGAGTCCATAGAGTGCACTGGCAGCACTGGGGATGCACTGCAGTGAGTCCAGAGAGTACACTGGCACCAGTGGGGATGCAGTGCAGTGAGTCCAGAGAGTGCAGTGGCACCACTGGGGATGCACTGCAGTGAGTCCAGAGAGTGCACTGGCACCACTGGGGATGTGTCCAGTGAGTCCAGTGAGTGCACTGGCACCACTGGGGATGCAGTGCAGTGAGTCCAGAGAGTACACTGGCACCAGTGGGGATGCAGTGCAGTGAGTCCAGAGAGTGCACTGGCACCACTGGGGATGCAGTGCAGTCAGTCCAGTGAGTGCACTGGCACCACTGGGGGTGCACTCCAGTGAGTCCAGAGAGTGCACTGGCACCACTGGGGATGCAGTGCAGTGAGTCCACAGAGTGCACTAGCACCACTGGGGATGCAGTGCAGTGAGTCCAGAGAGTGCGCTGGAACCACTGGGGATGCAGTGCAGTGAGTCCAGAGAGTGCACTGGCACCACTGGGGATGCAGTGCAGTGAGTCAAGAGAGTGCAGTGGCACCACTTGGGATGCAGTGCAGTGAGTCCAGAGAGTGCACTGGCAGCACTGGGGATGCAGTGCAGTGAGTCCAGAGAGTGCACTGGCACCACTGGGGATGCAGTGCAGTGAGTCCAGAGAGTGCAGTGGCACCACTAGGGATGCAGTGCAGTGAGTCCAGAGAGTGCACTGGCAGCACTGGGGATGCAGTGCAGTGAGTCCAGAGAGTGCACTGGTACCACTGGGGATGCAGTTCAGTGAGTCCAGAGAGTGCACTGGCACCACTGGGGATGCAGTGCAGTGAGTCCAGAGAGTGCACTGGCACCACTGAGAATGCACTTCAGTGAGTCCAGAGAGTGCACTGGCACCACTGGGGATGCAGTGCAGTGAGTCCAGAGATTGCACTGGCACCACTGGGGATGCAGTGCTGTGACTCCAGAGAGCGCACA
This sequence comes from Anser brachyrhynchus, assembly GCF_964034855.1. Classification (NCBI taxonomy): domain Eukaryota; kingdom Metazoa; phylum Chordata; class Aves; order Anseriformes; family Anatidae; genus Anser; species Anser brachyrhynchus. The sequence continues at coordinate 75,722 of NW_027663527.1, read as the reverse complement.
GGCACCACTGGGGATGCAGTGCAGTGAGTCCAGAGAGTGCACTGGCACCACTGGGGATGCACTGCAGTGAGCCCAGAGAGTGCACTGGCACCAGTGGGGATGCACTGCAGTGAGTCCAGTGAGTGCACTGGCACCACTGGGGAAGCAGTGCAGTGAGTCCAGAGAGTGCAGAGGCACCACTGGTGATGCAGTTTAGTGAGTCCAGAGAGTGCACTGGCATCACTGGGGATGCAGTGCAGTGAGTCCAGTGAGTGTACTGGCACCACTGGGGATGCACTGCAGTGAGTCCAGAGAGTGCACTGGCACCACTGAGAATGCACTTCAGTGAGTCCAGAGAGTGCACTGGCACCACTGGGGATGCACTGCAGTGAGTCCAGAGAGTGCACTGGCACCACTGGGGATGCACTGCAGTGAGTCCAGAGAGTGCACTGGCACCACTGGGGATGCAGTGCTGTGACTCAAGAGAGTGCACTGGCACCACTGGGGATGCTAGGCCTAGGAAGTGCTGGGGGAAGAACGTTAGGTTTACTCCTCTATATATTACCCCGAAGTGGGCTTTTGCTCATGTTTGGTGTAGGGTAAACCCAGTGAGTAGTGGGAATCAGTGAGTAAATCCTGCTAGAATGGCAAAGACGGCGCCTATGGATAGGACGTAGTGGAAGTGGGCAACTACGTAGTACGTGTCGTGCAGGGCGATGTCTAGGGAAGAGTTTGCAAGAACGATTCCTGTTAATCCTCCGATGGTAAATAGGAAGATAAATCCTAGAGCTCATAGTATTGGGGGGAGTCTCATTTGATTGTTCCTCCGTGCAGGGTGGCTAGTCAGCTAAATACTTTGATTCCGGTAGGGATGGCAATGATTATAGTGGCTGATGTAAAGTAGGCTCGGGTATCAACGTCTATTCCTACTGTAAACATGTGGTGAGCTCAGACGATGAATCCTAGGAAGCCGATGGATAGTATGGCTCAGACTATTCCCATGTAGCCGAAGGGCTCCTTTTTGCCTGAGTAGTACGTGACTACGTGTGAGATGATTCCGAACCCCGGTAGGATCAGAATATAGACTTCTGGGTGTCCGAAGAATCAGAATAGGTGTTGGTACAGGATTGGGTCTCCTCCTCCAGCGGGGTCGAAGAATGTGGTGTTTAGGTTTCGATCAGTTAGTAATATTGTAATACCGGCGGCGAGTACGGGGAGTGATAGAAGGAGTAGGATGGCGGTAATTAGTACGGATCAGACAAATAGTGGGGTTTGGTATTGTGAGAGTGCGGGGGGTTTTATGTTGATGGCTGTGGTGATAAAGTTGATGGCCCCAAGGATGGAGGAGATACCGGCTAAGTGGAGTGAGAAGATAGCCAGGTCTACTGAAGCTCCGGCGTGGGCAAGGTCACCTGCTAGGGGAGGGTAGACAGTTCAGCCTGTGCCGGCGCCAGCTTCTACAGTGGATGAGGCTAGTAGGAGGAGGAATGATGGGGGGAGGAGTCAAAAGCTTATGTTGTTTATTCGCGGGAATGCTATGTCGGGGGCACCGATTATGAGGGGGACTAATCAGTTGCCGAATCCTCCGATCATGATGGGTATGACTATAAAGAAGCTTATTACAAAGGCGTGAGCGGTAACGATTACATTGTAAATTTGGTCGTCGCCTAGGAGAGTTCCTGGTTGTCCTAGTTCTGCGCGGATTAATAGGCTGAGTGCGGTGCCGACTATTCCTGCTCATGCCCCGAAGATGAGGTACAGGGTGCCAATATCCTTATGGTTAGTGGAAAATAGTCATCGGTTGATGAAGGTGACGGGTAAGATGGCTGAGTGTTGAAGCGTTAGGCTGTAGTCCTTTTTAGAGAGGTTTAATTCCTCTTCTTATCGGCTCTGTAGTGAAATTCATGTTGAGTTGCAAGCTCATCGATGCGCACTAGGGTGCGTCAGGGTCTTTGTAGGCAGAAGCCAATTGGTTTAGGCATTTAGCTGTTAACTAGAGTTTTGTGGGATCGAAGCCCATCTGTCTAGGGAGGCTTTAGCTTAATTAAAGCGTCTGACTTGCATTCAGAAGATACAGGTTAATATTCTGTAAGTCTTAATGTGCAGAAACTAAGAGGGTTTAACTCTTATTTAAGGCTTTGAAGGCCTTCGGTTTGGGGTGTTATCCTAAGTTTCTAGACAATGGCATGTATTATTGGGGACAGGGGAAGTAAGAGGATTGATAGTGAGGCAAGGACCGCAGTAGGTGTGCTTGGGGCTTTGCTAGTGTATCATTGTTTTATGTGGTTAGAGGAGTTGGGGGGAAGGGTAATTGTTGAGTGGTATGCGAGGCGTAGGTAGAAGAAGAGGCTGAGCAGTGATAGCATGGCAATTGCCATGGCTGCTGGTGTTATTTCCTGTTTAGTTAGTTCTTGGATGATAAGTCACTTTGGTATAAAGCCTGTTAATGGGGGGAGGCCTGCTAGGGATAAAAGTACTAGTATTAGGGTGGCGTTTAGCACTGGGGTTTTTGTTCATGAGGTTGTGATCATGGATAGGTTAAGGGCTTTGATTTTGTTAAGGGCTAGGAATACGGCTGATGTTATGATTGTGTATAGGTAGAAGGTAAGTAAGGCCAATTTGGGGCTGTAAACTAGGATGATGGCGATTCAGCCTAAGTGGGAGATGGACGAGAAGGCTAGGATTTTGCGTGTTTGTGTTTGGTTCAGTCCTATTCAGCCTCCTAGTGCTGTTGAGGCTAGGGCCATGGCGGTGAGTAGAGCTGGGTCGAGGGATTTGGATGTTAGTAGGAGCAGGGTTAGTGGGGGGAATTTTATGAGGGTCGAGAGTAGCAGGGCTGTTATTAGTGGCGATCCTTGTAGTACTTCTGGGAATCAGAAGTGAAATGGCACTAGGCCCAGTTTAATAGCGATTGCTGCTGTCAGTAGTAGACAGGAGGTTGGGTGGTTTATTTGTGTGATGTCTCATTGGCCGGTGACTCAGGCATTGGTTATGCTAGAGAATAGGACCAGGGCGGAAGCAGCTGCTTGGGTTAGGAAGTATTTCGTTGCGGCTTCTACTGCTCGTGGGTGGTGGGATTTGGCAATTAGGGGAATGATGGCTAGTGCGTTGATCTCCAGTCCTGTCCAGGCCAGAACTCAGTGGTTGCTGGAAATTGTGATTGTGGTGCCCAAGATGAGGCTGAAGGTTATGATTGGGGTCGCGTAAGGGTTCATTAGTAGAGGAGGGGGTTAAACCATCATTTTCGGGGTATGGGCCCGATAGCTTGATTAGCTGACTCTACTAGAAAATAATATAAGGGAAGTATGGAGAATTTTGATTTCTCTTGTGTGGGTTCAATTCCTACTTTTCTAAGGTCAACAGGAAATGAGAGGGCTGTTATACCTCTATGTTCACTTTATCATAGTGACCCTTTGTAGTTCAGGCACATTTCCTTATGTAAGGAGGTAGGCCTGCATAGCAGATAGGTATGCTGATGTGTCAGAGGCACAGAGCTAGTGTGAGGGGTAGGAAGTTTTTTCATAGTAGGTGCATTAGTTGGTCATATCGGAATCGTGGGTATGAAGCTCGGACCCATAAGAAACCAGAAGATAGTAGGAGGACTTTTGTGGCTAGGATGACGGGGAATAGTTCTGTGGGTGGCCCTAGGGCGCTTGGGTTTAGGAATATGATGGCTGTAAGTGTATTTATTAGCATAATGTTCGCATATTCAGCTAGGAAGAATAAGGCGAAGGGTCCTGCGGCGTATTCAACGTTAAACCCTGAGACTAGCTCAGATTCACCCTCTGTGAGGTCAAAAGGAGCTCGGTTTGTCTCTGCTAGGGTGGATACGTATCATATTATTGCTAGGGGTCATGAGGAGAAAATGAAGTATAGAGGCTCCTGTGCGATGGCAAAGGAGCTGAGTGTGTAGCTTCCGCTTAGTATGATTATTGATAGCAGGATTATGGCCAGTGTCACTTCGTATGAAATGGTCTGTGCTACTGCCCGTAGGGCTCCGATTAGTGCGTATTTTGAGTTCGAGGCTCAGCCTGATCATAGGACTGAGTAGACGGCTAGGCTTGACATGGCTATTAGGAAGAGAACTCCAAGGTTTAGATCTGCTAGGGGAAATGGGAGTGGTAGTGGTGCTCAAGTGGTGAGGGCTAGGACAAGGGCTAGTATTGGTATCAGAATGAATAGAAGTGGGGAAGAGGTAGAGGGTCGGATGGGCTCTTTGGTAAATAGTTTCAGTCCGTCCGCAAATGGTTGAAGTAGGCCAAAAGGCCCGACAACGTTAGGGCCTTTGCGGGATTGTATGTAGCTTAGGATTTTCCGTTCTACTAGGGTTAGGAAGGCTACGGCAATCAGGATTGGGATGATGTATAGGAGGGATATAACGAGGCAGCTTAGTGTTGTTATTTGAATCATGGGTGAAGCTAGGGAGAGGATTTGAACCTCTGGGGAAAGGGCTTAAGCCTTCTGCACTTGCCGGGCTCTGCCACTCTAGCTGGTCCTTTTCTAGGATTGAAAGTGGTGGGGGAAGGCCCTCTTCACGGTTTAGTTGGTTTCACTGCTTAGAGGGGGGGGGCGTGCTTGTGGTATTGGCCCCACTTTCCCGGTCCTTTCGTACTGGGGAGAGTGTGTCATAGATAGAAACCGACCTGGATTGCTCCGGTCTGAACTCAGATCACGTAGGACTGTTAATCGTTGAACAAACGAACCCTTAATAGCGGCTGCACCATTAGGATGTCCTGATCCAACATCGAGGTCGTAAACCCCCCTGTCGATATGGGCTCTTGAGGGGGATTGCGCTGTTATCCCTGGGGTAGCTTGGTCCATTAATCAATTATATTGGGTCTGGTCACTGTTAGCACTTTGAGGGGTAGCTCTAGGTAAAGAGGTATGGTCTTGTTTTTGGAGGATTTGTTCTCCTCCAAGGTCGCCCCAACCGAAAAATATCGACCAGGCTCTGCGATGGTAGTGGCCCCAGTGGGGTTGATTGAGGATTCGCGGTGGTCGTTGATTTTTAAGTTCCACAGGGTCTTCTCGTCTTATGTTCACATCCCCGCTTTTGCACGGGGAGATCAATTTCACTGATTATCTGTGAGAGACAGTTAAGACCTCGTTTAGCCATTCATACAAGTCTCGATTTATGGGACAATTGATTGCGCTATCTTTGCACGGTTAGGATACCGCGGCCGTTAAACCTAAGTCACCGGGCAGGCATCACCTTCAATACTTGTTTAATTTGCTGAAGGCTATGTTTTTGGTAAACAGTCGGGCCTTATTAATTTGCCGAGTTCCTTTCACAGATTTTAATCGCTCTTATAGGCGCTCCTGAGTCGGGTTAACAGGGTTAGTTAATACGTGGTCTTGTAGGGGTTTTTGTATCTGTCTAGGTCTGTTAATAATGTTTCTATGTAAGCTTGCGCCGTTAGAGGGGTGTGGCCCTGTACATGAGGGGCCTAGGATGATTCCTAGGATTGTTATGAGGATGGCAGCGGTTTTGGTGATAAGGGGTATGGTTATTGGGGGGGTTTTGGTTGGTGTGATGAAAGAGGTAATGATTATTCCTGCTGTAATGCTGCCTGGGGCGAGTCGGGTTAGGGGGGCGGTGATTAGTGGGTTGTTTTCGTTTATTGATACTATTGGGGGGATTCGGGTTTGTCCAGCTTGGACTAGGATGGTTATGCGGATGCTGTAGGTTGCGGTGAATGCTGTGGCTATAAGGGTTAGGAGTAGGGCTCAAGTATTTAGGTATGATGTGTTTAAGCTTTCGATGATGAGGTCTTTTGAGTAGAATCCGGCTAGGAATGGGGTTCCTATCAGCGCCAGGTTTCCGATGGTTAGGCAGGAAGTAGTGACTGGGAGTATTTTCTGTAGGCCTCCTATCTTTCGGATATCTTGTTCTCCGTTTAGGTTGTGGATGATAGACCCTGAGCATAGGAATAGTATGGCTTTAAAGAAGGCATGGGTTGAGATGTGTAGGAAGGCTAGTTGTGGGAGGTTTAGTCCGATAGTGACTATTATTAGTCCTAGTTGGCTGGATGTTGAGAAAGCAATGATTTTTTTGATGTCATTTTGGGTTAGGGCGCATGTGGCAGCGAATAGGGTTGATAGAGCACCTAGGCATAGGCAGGCAGTTAGGGCTGTCTGGTTGGTGGCTAGCAGGGGGTGCATGCGGATGAGCAGGAAGATTCCGGCTACTACTATGGTACTGGAGTGCAGTAGGGCTGATACTGGGGTGGGGCCTTCTATTGCTGCGGGCAGTCATGGGTGGAGTCCAAATTGGGCGGATTTTCCTGCGGCTGCGAGGATTAATCCTATGAGGGGGAGGATTGGGGTTTGGTGGGGGTGTACGGCTTGTTGGATCTCTCAGGTGTTGAATGTTGAAGCTAGTCATGCTATGCTCAGGATCAGTCCGATGTCTCCGATTCGGTTGTAGATTACGGCTCGTAATCTACACAATCTCACTGCAGTGCATCTCCAATGGTGCCAGTGCACTCTCTGGACTCACTGCACTGCATCCCCAGTGGTGCCAGTGCACTCTCTGGACTCACTGAAGTGCATTCTCAGTGGTGCCAGTGCACTCTGTGGACTCACTGCAGTGCATCCCCAGTGGTGCCAGTGCGCTCTCTGGACTCACTGCAGTGCATCCCCAGTGGTGCCAGTGCACTCTCTGGACTCACTGCAGTGCATCCCCACTGGTGCCAGTGCACTCACTGGATTCACTGCACTACATTCCCAGTGGTGCTAGTTCACTCTCTGGACTCACTGCAGTGCATCCCAAGTGGTGCTAGTGCACTCTTTGGACTCACTGAAGTGCATTCTCAGTGGTGCCAGTGCACTCACTGGACTCACTGCAGTGCATCCCCAGTGGTGCCAGTGCGCTCTCTGGACTCACTGAAGTGCATTCTCAGTGGTGCCAGTGCACTCTCTGGACTCACTGCAGTGCATCCCCAGTGGTGCCAGTACACTCTCTGGACTCACTGCACTGCATCCCCAGTGGTGCTAGTGCACTCTGTGGACTCAATGCAGTGCATCCCCAGTGGTGCCAGTGCACTCTCTGGACTCACTGAAGGGCATTCTCAGTGGTGCCAGTGCACTCTCTGGACTCACTGCAGTGCATCACCAGTGGTGCCAGTGCACTCTCTGGACTCACCGCACCGCATCCCCAGTGGTGCCAGTGCACTCTCTGGAGTAACTGCAGTGCATCACCAGTGGTGCCAGTGCACTCTCTGGACTCACTGCACTGCATCCCCAGTGGTGCCAGTGCACTCTCTGGACTCACTGCACTGCATCCCCAGTGGTGCCAGAGTACTCTCTGGACTCACTGCACTGCATCCCCAGTGCTGCCTGTGCACTCTCTGGACTCACTGCACTGCATCCCCAGTGGTGCCACTGCACTCTCTGGACTCACTGCACTGCATCCCCAGTGGTGCCAGTGCACTCCCTGCACTCACTGCACTGCATCCCCAGTGGTGCCAGTGCACTCACTGGACTCACTGCAGTGCATTCCCTCTGGTGCCAGTGCACTCTCTGGACTCACTGCAGTGCATCCCCAGTGGTGCCAGTGCACTCTCTTGACTCACTGCAGTGCATCCCCAGTGGTGCCAGTGCACTCTCTGGACTCACTGCAGTGCATCCCCAGTGGTGCCAGTGCACTCTCTGGACTCACTGAAGTGCATCCCCCGTGGTGCCAGTGCGATCTCTGGACTCACTGCACTGCATTCCCAGTGGTGCCAGTGCACACTCTGGACTCACTGCACTGCATACCCAGTGGTGCCAGAGCACTCTCTGGACTCACTGCACTGCATCCCCAGTGGAGCCAGTGCACTCTCTGGACTCACTGCACTGCATCCCCAGTGGTGCCAGTGCACTCTGTGGACTCACTGCAGTGCATCCCCAGTGGAGCCCGTGCACTCTCTGGACTCACTGAAGTGCATCCCCAGTGGTGCCAGTGCACTCTCTGGACTCACTGCACTGCATCCCCAGTGGTGCCAGTGCACTCTGTGGACTCACTGCAGTGCATCCCCAGTGGTGCCAGTGCACTCTCTGGACTCACTGAAGTGCATTCTCAGTGGTTCCAGTGCACTCTCTGGACTCACTGCAGTGCATCCCCAGTGGTGCCAGTACACTCACTGGACTGACTGCACTGCATCCCCAGTGGTGCTAGTGCAGTCTCTGCACTCACTGCACTGCATCGCCAGTGGTGCCAGAGCACTCTCTGGACTCACTGCAGTGCATCCCCAGTGGTGCCAGTGCACTCTCTGGACTCACTGTACTGCATCCCCAGTGGTGCCAGTGCACTCTGTGGACTCACTGCTGTGCATCCCCATTGGTGCCAGTGCACTCTCTGGACTCACTGCACTGCATCCCCAGTGGTGCCAGTGCACTCTCTGGACTCACTGCACTGCATCCCCAGTGGTGCAAGTGCACTCTCTGGACTCACTGCAGTGCATCCCCAGTGGTGCCAATGCACTCTCTGGACTCACTGCAGTGCATCCCCAGTGGTGCCAGTACACTCACTGGACTTACTGCACTGCATCCCCAGTGGTGCCAGTGCAGTCTCTGCACTCACTGAAGTGCATCCCCAGTGGTGCCAGTGAACTCTCTGGACTCACTGCAGTGCGTCCCCAGTGGTGCCAGTGCACTCTCTGGACTCACTGCACTGCATCCCCAGTGGTGCCAGTGCACTCTCTGGACTCACTGCACTGCATCCCCAGTGGTGCCAGTGCACTCTCTGGACTCACTGCACTGCATCTCCAATGGTGCCAGTGCACTCTCTGGACTCACTGCACTGCATCCCCAGTGGAGCCAGTGCACTCTCTGGACTCACTGAAGTGCATCCCCAGTGGTGCCAGTGCACTCTCTGGACTCACTGCACTGCATCCCCAGTGGTGCCAGTGCACTCTCTGGACTCACTGCACTGCATCCCCAGTGGTGCAAGTGCACTCTCTGGACTCACTGCAGTGCATCCCAAGTGGTGCCAATGCACTCTCTGGACTCACTGCAGTGCATCCCCAGTGGTGCCAGTACACTCACTGGACTCACTGCACTGCATCCCCAGTGCTGCCAGTGCAGTCTCTGCACTCACTGAAGTGCATCTCCAGTGGTGCCAGTGAACTCTCTGGACTCACTGCAGTGCATCCCCAGTGGTGCCAGTGCACTCTCTGGACTCACTGCACTGCATCCCCAGTGGTGCCAGTGCACTCTCTGGACTCACTGCACTGCATCCCCAGTGGTGCCAGTGCACTCTCTGGACTCACTGCAGTGCATCTCCAATGGTGCCAGTGCACTCTCTGGACTCACTGCACTGCATCCCCAGTGGTGCCAATGCACTCTCTGGACTCACTGCTGTGCATCCCCAGTGGTGCCAGTGCACTCTCTGGACTCACTGCACTGCATCTCCAATGGTGCCAATGCACTCTCTGGACTCACTGTACTGCATCCCCAGTGGTGCCAGTGCACTCTCTTGACTCACTGCACTGCATCCCCAGTGGTGCCAGTGCACTCACTGGATTCACTTCACTGCATCCCCAGTGGTGCTAGTGCACTCTCTGGACTCACTGCAGTGCATCCCCAGTGGTACCAGTGCACTCTCTGGACTCACTGAAGTGCATTCTCAGTGGTGCCAGTGCACTCTGTGGACTCACTGCAGTGCATCCCCAGTGGTGCCAGTGCGCTCTCTGGACTCACTGCAGTGCATCCCCAGTGGTGCCAATGCACTCTCTGGACTCACTGCACTGCATCCCCAGTGCTGCCAGTGCACTCTCTGGACTCACTGCACTGCATCCCCAGTGGTGCCAGTGCACTCTCTGGACTCACTGCACTGCATCCCCAGTGGTGCCAGTGCACTCTCTGGACTCACTACAGTGAATCCCCGGTGGTGCCAGTGCACTCTCTGGACTCACTGCACTGCATCCCAAGTGGTGCCAGTGCACTCTCTGGAGTCACTGCACTGCATCCCCAGTGGTGCCAGTGCACTCTCTCGAGTCACTGCACTACATCCCCAGTGGTGCCAGTGCACTCACTGGACTCACTGTACTGCATCATCAGTGGTGCCAGTGCACTCTCTGGACTCACTGCAGTGCATCCCCAGTGGTGCCAGTGCACTCTCTGGACTCACTGCACTGCATCCCCAGTGGTGCCAGTGCACTCTCTGGACTCACTGCAGTGCATCCCCAGTGGTGCCAGTGCACTCTCTGGACTCACTGCACTGCATCCCAAGTGGTGCCAGTGCACTCTCTGGAGTCACTGCACTGCATCCCCAGTGGTGCCAGTGCACTCTCTCGAGTCACTGCACTACATCCCCAGTGGTGCCAGTGCACTCACTGGACTCACTGTACTGCATCATCAGTGGTGCCAGTGCACTCTCTGGACTCACTGCAGTGCATTCCCAGTGGTGCCAGTGCACTCTCTGGACTCACTGCACTGCATCCCCAGTGGTGCCAGTGCACTCTCTGGACTCACTGCACTGCATCCCCAGTGGTGCAAGTGCACTCTCTGGACTCACTGCAGTGCATCCCAAGTGGTGCCAATGCACTCTCTGGACTCACTGCACTGCATCCCCAGTGGTGCCAGTACACTCACTGGACTCACTGCACTGCATCCCCAGTGGTGCCAGTGCAGTCTCTGCACTCACTGAAGTGCATCCCCAGTGGTGCCAGTGAACTCTCTGGACTCACTGCAGTGCATCGCCAGTGGTGCCAGTGCACTCTCTGGACTCACTGCACTGCATCCCCAGTGGTGCCAGTGCACTCTCTGGACTCACTGCACTGCATCTCCAATGGTGCCAGTGCACTCTCTGGACTCACTGCACTGCATCCCCAGTGGAGCCAGTGCACTCTCTGGACTCACTGAAGTGCATCCCCATTGGTGCCAGTGCACTCTCTGGACTCACTGCACTGCATCCCCAGTGGTGCCAGTGCACTCTCTGGACTCACTGCACTGCATCCCCAGTGGTGCCAGTGCAGTCTCTGGACTCACTGCAGTGCATCCCCAGTGGTGCCAATGCACTCTCTGGACTCACTGTACTGCATCATCAGTGGTGCCAGTACACTCACTGGACTCACTGCACTGCATCCCCAGTGGTGCCAGTGCAGTCTCTGCACTCACTGAAGTGCATCTCCAGTGGTGCCAGTGAACTCTCTGGACTCACTGCAGTGCATCCCCAGTGGTGCCAGTGCACTCTCTGGACTCACTGCAGTGCATCCCAAGTGGTGCCAATGCACTCTCTGGACTCACTGCAGTGCATCCCCAGTGGTGCCAGTACACTCACTGGACTTACTGCACTGCATCCCCAGTGGTGCCAGTGCAGTCTCTGCACTCACTGAAGTGCATCCCCAGTGGTGCCAGTGAACTCTCTGGACTCACTGCAGTGCGTCCCCAGTGGTGCCAGTGCACTCTCTGGACTCACTGCACTGCATCCCCAGTGGTGCCAGTGCACTCTCTGGACTCACTGCAGTGCATCCCCAGTGGTGCCAGTGCACTCTCTGGACTCACTGCACTGCATCCCAAGTGGTGCCAGTGCACTCTCTGGAGTCACTGTACTGCATCCCCAGTGGTGCCAGTGCACTCTCTCGAGTCACTGCACTGCATCCCCAGTGGTGCCAGTGCACTCACTGGACTCACTGTACTGCATCATCAGTGGTGCCAGTGCACTCTCTGGACTCACTGCAGTGCATCCCCAGTGGTGCCAGTGCACTCTCTGGACTCACTGCACTGCATCCCCAGTGGTGCCAGTGCACTCTCTGGACTCACTGCACTGCATCCCCAGTGGTGCAAGTGCACTCTCTGGACTCACTGCAGTGCATCCCAAGTGGTGCCAATGCACTCTCTGGACTCACTGCAGTGCATCCCCAGTGGTGCCAGTACACTCACTGGACTCACTGCACTGCATCCCCAGTGGTGCCAGTGCAGTCTCTGCACTCACTGAAGTGCATCCCCAGTGGTGCCAGTGAACTCTCTGGACTCACTGCACTGCATCCCCAGTGGTGCCAGTGCACTCTCTGGACTCACTGCACTGCATCCCCAGTGGTGCCAGTGCACTCTCTGGACTCACTGAAGTGCATCCCCAGTGGTGCCAGTGCACTCTCTGGACTCACTGCACTGCATCTCCAATGGTGCCAGTGCACTCTCTGGACTCACTGCACTGCATCCCCAGTGGAGCCAGTGCACTCTCTGGACTCACTGAAGTGCATCCCCATTGGTGCCAGTGCACTCTCTGGACTCACTGCACTGCATCCCCAGTGGTGCCAGTGCACTCTCTGGACTCACTGCACTGCATCACCAGTGGTGCCAGTGCACTCTGTGGACTCACTGCACTGCATCCCCAGTGGTGCCAGTGCACTCTCTGGACTCACTGCACTGCATCCCAAGTGGTGCCAGTGCACTCTCTGGAGTCACTGCACTGCATCCCCAGTGGTGCCAGTGCACTCTCTCGAGTCACTGCACTACATCCCCAGTGGTGCCAGTGCACTCACTGGACTCACTGTACTGCATCATCAGTGGTGCCAGTGCACTCTGTGGATTCACTGCTGTGCATCCCCATTGGTGCCAGTGCACTCTCTGGACTCACTGCACTGCATCCCCAGTGGTGCCAGTGCACTCTCTGGACTCACTGCACTGCATCCCCAGTGGTGCAAGTGCACTCTCTGGACTCACTGCAGTGCATCCCAAGTGGTGCCAATGCACTCTCTGGACTCACTGCAGTGCATCCCCAGTGGTGCCAGTACACTCACTGGACTTACTGCACTGCATCCCCAGTGGTGCCAGTGCAGTCTCTGCACTCACTGAAGTGCATCCCCAGTGGTGCCAGTGAACTCTCTGGACTCACTGCAGTGCGTCCCCAGTGGTGCCAGTGCACTCTCTGGACTCACTGCACTGCATCCCCAGTGGTGCCAGTGCACTCTCTGGACTCACTGCACTGCATCCCCAGTGGTGCCAGTGCACTCTCTGGACTCACTGCACTGCGTCTCCAATGGTGCCAGTGCACTCTCTGGACTCACTGCACTGCATCCCCAGTGGAGCCAGTGCACTCTCTGGACTCCCTGAAGTGCATCCCCAGTGGTGCCAGTGCACTCTCTGGACTCACTGCACTGCATCCCCAGTGGTGCCAGTGCACTCTCTGGACTCACTGCACTGCATCCCCAGTGGTGCAAGTGCACTCTCTGGACTCACTGCAGTGTATCCTAAGTGGTGCCAATGCACTCTCTGGACTCACTGCAGTGCATCCCCAGTGGTGCCAGTACACTCTCTGGACTCACTGCACTGCATCCCCAGTGGTGCCAGTGCAGTCTCTGCACTCACTGAAGTGCATCTCCAGTGGTGCCAGTGAACTCTCTGGACTCACTGCAGTGCATCCCCAGTGGTGCCAGTGCACTCTCTGGACTCACTGCACTGCATCCCCAGTGGTGCCAGTGCACTCTCTGGACTCACTGCACTGCATCCCCAGTGGTGCCAGTGCACTCTCTGGACTCACTGCAGTGCATCTCCAATGGTGCCAGTGCACTCTCGGGACTCACTGCACTGCATCCCCAGTGGTGCCAATGCACTCTCTGGACTCACTGCTGTGCATCCCCAGTGGTGCCAGTGCACTCTCTGGACTCACTGTACTGCATCTCCAATGGTGCCAATGCACTCTCTGGACTCACTGTACTGCATCCCCAGTGGTGCCAGTGCACTCTCTTGACTCACTGCACTGCATCCCCAGTGGTGCCAGTGCACTCACTGGATTCACTGCACTGCATCCCCAGTGGTGCTAGTGCACTCTCTGGACTCACTGCAGTGCATCCCCAGTGGTACCAGTGCACTCTCTGGACTCACTGAAGTGCATTCTCAGTGGTGCCAGTGCACTCTGTGGACTCACTGCAGTGCATCCCCAGTGGTGCCAGTGCGCTCTCTGGACTCACTGCAGTGCATCCCCAGTGGTGCCAGTGCACTCTCTGGACTCACTGCACTGCATCCCCAGTGCTGCCAGTGCACTCTCTGGACTCACTGCACTGCATCCCCAGTGGTGCCAGTGCACTCTCTGGACTCACTGCACTGCATCCCCAGTGGTGCCAGTGCACTCTCTGGACTCACTACAGTGAATCCCCAGTGGTGCCAGTGCACTCTCTGGACTCACTGCACTGCATCCCCAGTGGTACCAGTGCACTCTGTGGACTCACTGCAGTGCATCCCCAGTGCTGCCAGTGCACTCTCTGGACTCACTGCACTGCATCCCCAGTGGTGCCAATGCACTCTCTGGACTCACTGCACTGCATCCCCAGTGGTGCCAGTGCACTCTCTGGACTCACTGCACTGCATCCCAAGTGGTGCCAGTGCACTCTCTGGAGTCACTGCACTGCATCCCCAGTGGTGCCAGTGCACTCTCTCGAGTCACTGCACTACATCCCCAGTGGTGCCAGTGCACTCACTGGACTCACTGTACTGCATCATCAGTGGTGCCAGTGCACTCTCTGGACTCACTGCACTGCATCCCCAGTGCTGCCAGTGCACTCTCTGGACTCACTGCACTGCATCCCCAGTGGTGCCAGTGCACTCTCTGGACTCACTGCAGTGCATCCCCAGTGGTGCCAGTGCACTCTCTGGACTCACTGCACTGCATCCCCAGTGGTGCCAATGCACTCTCTGGACTCACTGCACTGCATCCCCAGTGGTGCCAGTGCACTCTCTGGACTCACTGCAGTGCATCCCCAGTGGTGCCTGTGCACTCTCTGGACTCACTGCACTGCATCCCCAGTGGTGCCAGTGCACTCTCTGGACTCACTGCAGTGCATCCCAAGTGGTGCCAATGCACTCTCTGGACTCACTGCAGTGCATCCCCAGTGGTGCCAGTACACTCACTGGACTCACTGCACTGCATCCCCAGTGGTGCCAGTGCAGTCTCTGCACTCACTGAAGTGCATCCCCAGTGGTGCCAGTGAACTCTCTGGACTCACTGCAGTGCATCCCCAGTGGTGCCAGTGCACTCTCTGGACTCACTGCACTGCATCCCCATTGGTGCCAGTGCACTCTCTGGACTCAATGCACTGCATCTCCAATGGTGCCAGTGCACTCTCTGGACTCACTGCACTGCATCCCCAGTGGAGCCAGTGCACTCTCTGGACTCACTGAAGTGCATCCCCATTGGTGCCAGTGCACTCTCTGGACTCACTGCACTGCATCCCCAGTGGTGCCAGTGCACTCTCTGGACTCACTGCACTGCATCCCCAGTGGTGCAAGTGCACTCTCTGGACTCACTGCAGTGCATCCCCAGTGGTGCCAATGCACTCTCTGGACTCACTGTACTGCATCATCAGTGGTGCCAGTACACTCACTGGACTCACTGCACTGCATCCCCAGTGGTGCCAGTGCAGTCTCTGCACTCACTGAAGTGCATCTCCAGTGGTGCCAGTGAACTCTCTGGACTCACTGCAGTGCATCCCCAGTGGTGCCAGTGCACTCTCTGGACTCACTGCAGTGCATCCCCAGTGGTGCCAATGCACTCTCTGGACTCACTGCAGTGCATCCCCAGTGGTGCCAGTACACTCACTGGACTTACTGCACTGCATCCCCAGTGGTGCCAGTGCAGTCTCTGCACTCACTGAAGTGCATCCCCAGTGGTGCCAGTGAACTCTCTGGACTCACTGCAGTGCGTCCCCAGTGGTGCCAGTGCACTCTCTGGACTCACTGCACTGCATCCCCAGTGGTGCCAGTGCACTCTCTGGACTCACTGCAGTGCATCCCCAGTGGTGCCAGTGCACTCTCTGGACTCACTGCACTGCATCCCAAGTGGTGCCAGTGCACTCTCTGGAGTCACTGCACTGCATCCCCAGTGGTGCCAGTGCACTCTCTCGAGTCACTGCACTACATCCCCAGTGGTGCCAGTGCACTCACTGGACTCACTGTACTGCATCATCAGTGGTGCCAGTGCACTCTCTGGACTCACTGCAGTGCATCCCCAGTGGTGCCAGTGCACTCTCTGGACTCACTGCACTGCATCCCCAGTGGTGCCAGTGCACTCTCTGGACTCACTGCACTGCATCCCCAGTGGTGCAAGTGCACTCTCTGGACTCACTGCAGTGCATCCCAAGTGGTGCCAATGCACTCTCTGGACTCACTGCAGTGCATCCCCAGTGGTGCCAGTACACTCACTGGACTCACTGCACTGCATCCCCAGTGGTGCCAGTGCAGTCTCTGCACTCACTGAAGTGCATCCCCAGTGGTGCCAGTGAACTCTCTGGACTCACTGCTGTGCATCCCCAGTGGTGCCAGTGCACTCTCTGGACTCACTGCACTGCATCCCCAGTGGTGCCAGTGCACTCTCTGGACTCACTGCACTGCATCCCCAGTGGTGCCAGTGCACTCTCTGGACTCACTGCACTGCATCTCCAATGGTGCCAGTGCACTCTCTGGACTCACTGCACTGCATCCCCAGTGGAGCCAGTGCACTCTCTGGACTCACTGAAGTGCATCCCCATTGGTGCCAGTGCACTCTCTGGACTCACTGCACTGCATCCCCAGTGGTGCCAGTGCACTCTCTGGACTCACTGCACTGCATCCCCGGTGGTGCAAGTGCACTCTCTGGACTCACTGCACTGCATCCCCAGTGGTGCCAATGCACTCTCTGGACTCACTGTACTGCATCATCAGTGGTGCCAGTACACTCACTGGACTCACTGCACTGCATCCCCAGTGGTGCCAGTGCAGTCTCTGCACTCACTGCACTGCATCCCCAGTGGTGCCAGTGCACTCTCTGGACTCACTGCACTGCATCCCCAGTGGTGCCAGTGCACTCTCTGGACTCACTGCACTGCATCCCCAGTGGTGCCAGTGCACTCTCTGGACTCACTGCACTGCATCCCAAGTGGTGCCAGTGCACTCTCTGGAGTCACTGCACTGCATCCCCAGTGGTGCCAGTGCACTCTCTCGAGTCACTGCACTACATCCCCAGTGGTGCCAGTGCACTCACTGGACTCACTGTACTGCATCATCAGTGGTGCCAGTGCACTCTGTGGATTCACTGCTGTGCATCCCCATTGGTGCCAGTGCACTCTCTGGACTCACTGCACTGCATCCCCAGTGGTGCCAGTGCACTCTCTGGACTCACTGCACTGCATCCCCAGTGGTGCAAGTGCACTCTCTGGACTGACTGCAGTGCATCCCAAGTGGTGCCAATGCACTCTCTGGACTCACTGCAGTGCATCCCCAGTGGTGCCAGTACACTCACTGGACTTACTGCACTGCATCCCCAGTGGTGCCAGTGCAGTCTCTGCACTCACTGAAGTGCATCCCCAGTGGTGCCAGTGAACTCTCTGGACTCACTGCAGTGCGTCCCCAGTGGTGCCAGTGCACTCTCTGGACTCACTGCACTGCATCCCCAGTGGTGCCAGTGCACTCTCTGGACTCACTGCACTGCATCCCCAGTGGTGCAAGTGCACTCTCTGGACTCACTGCAGTGCATCCCAAGTGGTGCCAATGCACTCTCTGGACTCACTGCAGTGCATCCCCAGTGGTGCCAGTACACTCACTGGACTCACTGCTGTGCATCCCCAGTGGTGCCAGTGCAGTCTCTGCACTCACTGAAGTGCATCCCCAGTGGTGCCAGTGAACTCTCTGGACTCACTGCAGTGCATCCCCAGTGGTGCCAGTGCACTCTCTGGACTCACTGCACTGCATCCCCAGTGGTGCCAGTGCACTCTCTGGACTCACTGCACTGCATCCCCAGTGGTGCCAGTGCACTCTCTGGACTCACTGCACTGCATCTCCAATGGTGCCAGTGCACTCTCTGGACTCACTGCACTGCATCCCCAGTGGAGCCAGTGCACTCTCTGGACTCACTGAAGTGCATCCCCATTGGTGCCAGTGCACTCTCTGGACTCACTGCACTGCATCCCCAGTGGTGCCAGTGCACTCTCTGGACTCACTGCACTGCATCCCCAGTGGTGCAAGTGCACTCTCTGGACTCACTGCAGTGCATCCCCAGTGGTGCCAATGCACTCTCTGGACTCACTGTACTGCATCATCAGTGGTGCCAGTACACTCACTGGACTCACTGCACTGCATCCCCAGTGGTGCCAGTGCAGTCTCTGCACTCACTGAAGTGCATCTCCAGTGGTGCCAGTGAACTCTCTGGACTCACTGCAGTGCATACCCAGTGGTGCCAGTGCACTCTCTGGACTCACTGCACTGCATCCCCAGTGGTGCCAGTGCACTCTCTGGACTCACTGCACTGCATCCCCAGTGGTGCCAGTGCACTCTCTGGACTCACTGCACTGCATCCCCAGTGGTGCCAGTGCACTCTCTGGACTCACTGCACTGCATCCCCAGTGGTGCCAGTGCACTCTCTGGAGTCACTGCACTGCATCCCCAGTGGTGCCAGTGCACTCTCTCGAGTCACTGCACTACATCCCCAGTGGTGCCAGTGCACTCACTGGACTCACTGTACTGCATCATCAGTGGTGCCAGTGCACTCTCTGGACTCACTGCAGTGCATCCCCAGTGGTGCCAGTGCACTCTCTGGACTCACTGCACTGCATCCCCAGTGGTGCCAGTGCACTCTCTGGACTCACTGCACTGCATCCCCAGTGGTGCAAGTGCACTCTCTGGACTCACTGCAGTGCATCCCAAGTGGTGCCAATGCACTCTCTGGACTCACTGCAGTGCATCCCCAGTGGTGCCAGTACACTCACTGGACTCACTGCACTGCATCCCCAGTGGTGCCAGTGCAGTCTCTGCACTCACTGAAGTGCATCCCCAGTGGTGCCAGTGAACTCTCTGGACTCACTGCAGTGCATCCCCAGTGGTGCCAGTGCACTCTCTGGACTCACTGCACTGCATCCCCAGTGGTGCCAGTGCACTCTCTGGACTCACTGCACTGCATCCCCAGTGGTGCCAGTGCACTCTCTGGACTCACTGCACTGCATCTCCAATGGTGCCAGTGCACTCTCTGGACTCACTGCACTGCATCCCCAGTGGAGCCAGTGCACTCTCTGGACTCACTGAAGTGCATCCCCATTGGTGCCAGTGCACTCTCTGGACTCACTGCACTGCATCCCCAGTGGTGCCAGTGTACTCTCTGGACTCACTGCACTGCATCCCCAGTGGTGCAAGTGCACTCTCTGGACTCACTGCAGTGCATCCCAAGTGGTGCCAATGCACTCTCTGGACTCACTGTACTGCATCATCAGTGGTGCCAGTACACTCACTGGACTCACTGCACTGCATCCCCAGTGGTGCCAGTGCAGTCTCTGCACTCACTGAAGTGCATCTCCAGTGGTGCCAGTGAAGTCTCTGGACTCACTGCAGTGCATCCCCAGTGGTGCCAGTGCACTCTCTGGACTCACTGCACTGCATCCCCAGTGGTGCCAGTGCACTCTCTGGACTCACTAAACTGCATCCCCAGTGGTGCCAGTGCACTCTCTGGACTCACTGCAGTGCATCTCCAATGGTGCCAGTGCACTCTCTGGACTCACTGCACTGCATCCCCAGTGGTGCCAATGCACTCTCTGGACTCACTGCTGTGCATCCGCAGTGGTGCCAGTGCACTCTCTGGACTCACTGCACTGCATCTCCAATGGTGCCAATGCACTCTCTGGACTCACTGTACTGCATCCCCAGTGGTGCCTGTGCACTCTCTTGACTCACTGCACTGCATCCCCAGTGGTGCCAGTGCACTCACTGGATTCACTGCACTGCATCCCCAGTGGTGCCTGTGCACTCTCTGGACTCACTGCACTGCATCCCCAGTGGTGCCAGTGCACTCACTGGATTCACTGCACTGCATCCCCAGTGCTGCCAGTGCACTCTCTGGACTCACTGCACTGCATCCCCAGTGGTGCAAGTGCACTCTCTGGACTCACTGCAGTGCATCCCAAGTGGTGCCAATGCACTCTCTGGACTCACTGCAGTGCATCCCCAGTGGTGCCAGTACACTCACTGGACTCACTGCACTGCATCCCCAGTGGTGCCAGTGCAGTCTCTGGACTCACTGCAGTGCATCCCCAGTGGTGCCAGTGCACTCTCTGGACTCACTGCACTGCATCCCCAGTGGTGCCAGTGCACTCTCTGGACTCACTGCACTGCATCCCCAGTGGTGCCAGTGCACTCTCTGGACTCACTGCACTGCATCTCCAATGGTGCCAGTGCACTCTCTGGACTCACTGCACTGCATCCCCAGTGGAGCCAGTGCACTCTCTGGACTCACTGAAGTGCATCCCCATTGGTGCCAGTGCACTCTCTGGACTCACTGCACTGCATCCCCAGTGGTGCCAGTGCACTCTCTGGACTCACTGCACTGCATCCCCAGTGGTGCAAGTGCACTCTCTGGACTCACTGCAGTGCATCCCAAGTGGTGCCAATGCACTCTCTGGACTCACTGCAGTGCATCCCCAGTGGTGCCAGTACACTCACTGGACTCACTGCACTGCAGCCCCAGTGGTGCCAGTGCAGTCTCTGCACTCACTGAAGTGCATCTCCAGTGGTGCCAGTGAACTCTCTGGACTCACTGCAGTGCATCCCCAGTGGTGCCAGTGCACTCTCTGGACTCACTGCACTGCATCCCCAGTGGTGCCAGTGCACTCTCTGGACTCACTGCACTGCATCCCCAGTGGTGCCAGTGCACTCTCTGGACTCACTGCAGTGCATCTCCAATGGTGCCAGTGCACTCTCTGGACTCACTGCACTGCATCCCCAGTGGTGCCAATGCACTCTCTGGACTCACTGCTGTGCATCCCCAGTGGAGCCAGTGCACTCTCTGGACTCACTGCACTGCATCTCCAATGGTGCCAATGCACTCTCTGGACTCACTGTACTGCATCCCCAGTGGTGCCAGTGCACTCTCTTGACTCACTGCACTGCATCCCCAGTGGTGCCAGTGCACTCACTGGATTCACTGCACTGCATCCCCAGCGGTGCTAGTGCACTCTCTGGACTCACTGCAGTGCATCCCCAGTGGTACCAGTGCACTCTCTGGACTCACTGAAGTGCATTCTCAGTGGTGCCAGTGCACTCTGTGGACTCACTGCAGTGCATCCCCAGTGGTGCCAGTGCGCTCTCTGGACTCACTGCAGTGCATCCCCAGTGGAGCCCGTGCACTCTCTGGACTCACTGCACTGCATCCCCAGTGGTGCCAGTGCACTCTCTGGACTCACTGCACTGCATCCCCAGTGGTGCCAGTGCACTCTCTGGACTCACTGCACTGCATCCCCAGTGGTGCCAGTGCACTCTCTGGACTCACTGCACTGCATCCCCAGTGGTGCCAGTGCACTCTCTGGACTCACTGCACTGCATCCCCAGTGGTACCAGTGCACTCTGTGGACTCACTGCAGTGCATCCCCAGTGCTGAGAGTGCACTCTCTGGACTCACTGCACTGCATCCCCAGTGGTGCCAGTGCACTCTCTGGACTCACTGCACTGCATCCCAAGTGGTGCCAGTGCACTCTCTGGAGTCACTAAACTCCATCACCAGTGGTGCCAGTGCACTCTCTCGAGTCACTGCACTACATCTCCAGTGGTGCCAGTGCACTCACTGGACTCACTGTACTGCATCCCCAGTGGTGCCAGTGCGCTCTCTGGCCTCACTGAAGTGCATTCTCAGTGGTGCCAGTGCACACTCTGGACTCACTGCAGTGCATCCCCAGTGGTGCCAGTGCACTCTCTGGACTCACTGAAGTGCATTCTCAGTGGTGCCAGTGCACTCTCTGGACTCACTGCAGTGCATCCCCAGTGGTGCCAGTACACTCACTGGACTGACTGCACTGCATCCCCAGTGGTGCTAGTGCAGTCTCTGCACTCACTGCACTGCATCGCCAGTGGTGCCAGAGCACTCTCTGGACTCACTGCAGTGCATCCCCAGTGGTGCCAGTGCACTCTCTGGACTCACTGTACTGCATCCCCAGTGGTGCCAGTGCACTCTGTGGACTCACTGCTGTGCATCCCCATTGGTGCCAGTGCACTCTCTGGACTCACTGCACTGCATCCCCAGTGGTGCCAGTGCACTCTCTGGACTCACTGCACTGCATCCCCAGTGGTGCAAGTGCACTCTCTGGACTCACTGCAGTGCATCCCAAGTGGTGCCAATGCACTCTCTGGACTCACTGCAGTGCATCCCCAGTGGTGCCAGTACACTCACTGGACTTACTGCACTGCATCCCCAGTGGTGCCAGTGCAGTCTCTGCACTCACTGAAGTGCATCCCCAGTGGTGCCAGTGAACTCTCTGGACTCACTGCAGTGCGTCCCCAGTGGTGCCAGTGCACTCTCTGGACTCACTGCACTGCATCCCCACTGGTGCCAGTGCACTCTCTGGACTCACTGCACTGCATCCCCAGTGGTGCCAGTGCACTCTCTGGACTCACTGCACTGCATCTCCAATGGTGCCAGTGCACTCTCTGGACTCACTGCACTGCATCCCCAGTGGAGCCAGTGCACTCTCTGGACTCACTGAAGTGCATCCCCATTGGTGCCAGTGCACTCTCTGGACTCACTGCACTGCATCCCCAGTGGTGCCAGTGCACTCTCTGGACTCACTGCACTGCATCCCCAGTGGTGGAAGTGCACTCTCTGGACTCACTGCAGTGCATCCCAAGTGGTGCCAATGCACTCTCTGGACTCACTGCAGTGCATCCCCAGTGGTGCCAGTACACTCACTGGACTCACTGCACTGCATCCCCAGTGGTTCCAGTGCAGTCTCTGCACTCACTGAAGTGCATCTCCAGTGGTGCCAGTGAACTCTCTGGACTCACTGCAGTGCATCCCCAGTGGTGCCAGTGCACTCTCTGGACTCACTGCACTGCATCCCCAGTGGTGCCAGTGCACTCTCTGGACTCACTGCACTGCATCCCCAGTGGTGCCAGTGCACTCTCTGGACTCACTGCACTGCATCTCCAATGGTGCCAATGCACTCTCTGGACTCACTGTACTGCATCCCCAGTGGTGCCAGTGCACTCTCTTGACTCACTGCACTGCATCCCCAGTGGTGCCAGTGCACTCACTGGATTCACTGCACTGCATCCCCAGTGGTGCTAGTGCACTCTCTGGACTCACTGCACTGCATCCCCAGTGGTACCAGTGCACTCTCTGGACTCACTGAAGTGCATTCTCAGTGGTGCCAGTGCACTCTGTGGACTCACTGCAGTGCATCCCCAGTGGTGCCAGTGCGCTCTCTGGACTCACTGCAGTGCATCCCCAGTGGTGCCAGTGCACTCTCTGGACTCACTGCACTGCATCCCCAGTGCTGCCAGTGCACTCTCTGGACTCACTGCACTGCATCCCCAGTGGTGCCAGTGCACTCTCTGGACTCACTGCACTGCATCCCCAGTGGTGCCAGTGCACTCTCTGGACTCACTGCACTGCATCCCCAGTGGTGCCAGTGCACTCTCTGGACTCACTGCACTGCATCCCCAGTGGTACCAGTGCACTCTGTGGACTCACTGCAGTGCATCCCCAGTGCTGCCAGTGCACTCTCTGGACTCACTGCACTGCATCCCCAGTGGTGCCAATGCAATCTCTGGACTCACTGCAGTGCATCCCCAGTGGTGCCAGTGCACTCTCTGGACTCACTGCACTGCATCCCAAGTGGTGCCAGTGCACTCTCTGGAGTCACTGCACTGCATCCCCAGTGGTGCCAGTGCACTCACTCGAGTCACTGCACTACATCCCCAGTGGTGCCAGTGCACTCACTGGACTCACTGTACTGCATCATCAGTGGTGCCAGTGCACTCTCTGGACTCACTGCAGTGCATCCCCAGTGGTGCCAGTGCACTCTCTGGACTCACTGCACTGCATCCCCAGTGGTGCCAGTGCACTCTCTGGACTCACTGCACTGCATCCCCAGTGGTGCCAGTGCACTCTCTGGACTCACTGCACTGCATCCCAAGTGGTGCCAGTGCACTCTCTGGAGTCACTGCACTGCATCCCCAGTGGTGCCAGTGCACTCTCTCGAGTCACTGCACTACATCCCCAGTGGTGCCAGTGCACTCACTGGACTCACTGTACTGCATCATCAGTGGTGCCAGTGCACTCTCTGGACTCACTGCAGTGCATCCCCAGTGGTGCCAGTGCACTCTCTGGACTCACTGCACTGCATCCCCAGTGGTGCAAGTGCACTCTCTGGACTCACTGCAGTGCATCCCAAGTGGTGCCAATGCACTCTCTGGACTCACTGCAGTGCATCCCCAGTGGTGCCAGTACACTCACTGGACTCACTGCACTGCATCCCCAGTGGTTCCAGTGCAGTCTCTGGACTCACTGCAGTGCATCCCCAGTGGTGCCAGTGCACTCTCTGGACTCACTGCACTGCATCCCCAGTGGTGCCAGTGCACTCTCTGGACTCACTGCACTGCATCCCCAGTGGTGCCAGTGCACTCTCTGGACTCACTGCACTGCATCTCCAATGGTGCCAGTGCACTCTCTGGACTCACTGCACTGCATCCCCAGTGGAGCCAGTGCACTCTCTGGACTCACTGAAGTGCATCCCCATTGGTGCCAGTGCACTCTCTGGACTCACTGCACTGCATCCCCAGTGGTGCCAGTGCACTCTCTGGACTCACTGCACTGCATCCCCAGTGGTGCAAGTGCACTCTCTGGACTCACTGCAGTGCATCCCAAGTGGTGCCAATGCACTCTCTGGACTCACTGCAGTGCAGCCCCAGTGGTGCCAGTACACTCACTGGACTCACTGCACTGCATCCCCAGTGGTGCCAGTGCAGTCTCTGCACTCACTGAAGTGCATCTCCAGTGGTGCCAGTGAACTCTCTGGACTCACTGCAGTGCATCCCCAGTGGTGCCAGTGCACTCTCTGGACTCACTGCACTGCATCCCCAGTGGTGCCAGTGCACCCTCTGGACTCACTGCACTGCATCCCCAGTTGTGCCAATGCACTCTCTGGACTCACTACTGTGCATCCCCAGTGGAGCCAGTGCACTCTCTGGACTCACTGCACTGCATCTCCAATGGTGCCAATGCACTCTCTGGACTCACTGTACTGCATCCCCAGTGGTGCCAGTGCACTCTCTTGACTCACTGCAGTGCATCCCCAGTGGTGCCAGTGCACTCACTGGATTCACTGCACTGCATCCCCAGCGGTGCTAGTGCACTCTCTGGACTCACTGCAGTGCATCCCCAGTGGTACCAGTGCACTCTCTGGACTCACTGAAGTGCATTCTCAGTGGTGCCAGTGCACTCTGTGGACTCACTGCAGTGCATCCCCAGTGGTGCCAGTGCGCTCTCTGGACTCACTGCAGTGCATACCCAGTGGTGCCAGTGCACTCTCTGGACTCACTGCACTGCATCCCCAGTGCTGCCAGTGCACTCTCTGGACTCACTGCACTGCATCCCCAGTGGTGCCAGTGCACTCTCTGGACTCACTGCACTGCATCCCCAGTGGTGCCAGTGCACTCTCTGGACTCACTGCACTGCATCCCCAGTGGTGCCAGTGCACTCTCTGGACTCACTGCACTGCATCCCCAGTGGTACCAGTGCACTCTGTGGACTCACTGCAGTGCATCCCCAGTGCTGAGAGTGCACTCTCTGGACTCACTGCACTGCATCCCCAGTGGTGCCAGTGCACTCTCTGGACTCACTGCACTGCATCCCAAGTGGTGCCAGTGCACTCTCTGGAGTCACTAAACTCCATCACCAGTGGTGCCAGTGCACTCTCTCGAGTCACTGCACTACATCCCCAGTGGTGCCAGTGCACTCACTGGACTCACTGTACTGCATCCCCATTGGTGCCAGTGCACTCTCTGGACTCACTGCAGTGCATCCCCAGTGGTGCCAGTGCACTCTCTGGACTCACTGCACTGCATCCCCAGTGGTGCCAGTGCACTCACTGGACTCACTATACTGCATCACCAGTGGTGCCAGTGCACTCTCTGGACTCACTGCACTGCATCCCCAGTGTTGCCAGTGCATTCACTGGACTCACTGTACTGCATCTCCAGTGGTGCCAGTGCACTCTCTGGACTCACTGCAGTGCATCACCAGTGGTGCCAGTGCACTCTCTGGACTCACTGCACTGCATCCCCAGTGCTGCCAGTGCACTCTCTGGACTCACTGCACTGCATCCCCAGTGGTGCCAGTGCACTCTCTGGACTCACTGCACTGCATCCCCAGTGGTGCCAGTGCACTCTCTGGACTCACTGCACTGCATCCCCAGTGGTGCCAGTGCACTCTCTGGACTCACTGCACTGCATCCCCAGTGGTACCAGTGCACTCTGTGGACTCACTGCAGTGCATCCCCAGTGCTGCCAGTGCACTCTCTGGACTCACTGCAGTGCATCCCCAGTGGTGCCAGTACGCTCTCTGGACTCACTGCACTGCATCCCCAGTGGTGCTAGTGCACTCTGTGGACTTACTGCAGTGCATCCCCAGTGGTGCCAGTGCACTCTCTGGACTCACTGAAAGGCATTCTCAGTGGTGCCAGTGCACTCTCTGGACTCACTGCAGTGCATCACCAGTGGTGCCAGTGCACTCTCTGGACTCACCGCACCGCATCCCCAGTGGTGCCAGTGCACTCTCTGGAGTAACTGCAGTGCATCACCAGAGGTGCCAGTGCACTCTCTGGACTCACTGCACTGCATCCCCATTGGTGCCAGTGCACTCTCTGGACTCACTGCACTGTATCCCCAGTGGTGCCAGAGCACTCTCTGGACTCACTGCACTGCATCCACAGTGGTGCCAGTGCACTCCCTGCACTCACTGCACTGCATCCCCAGTGGTGCCAGTGCACTCACTGGACTCACTGCAGTGCATTCCCTCTGGTGCCAGTGCACTCTATGGACTCACTGCACTGCATCCCCAGTGGTGCCAGTGCACTCTCTGGACTCACTGCAGTGCATCCCCAGTGGTGCCAGTGCACTCTGTGGACTCACTGCAGTGCATCCCCAGTGGTGCCAGTGCACTCTCTGGACTCACTGAAGTGCATCCCCCGTGGTGCCAGTGCGATCTCTGGACTCACTGCACTGCATTCCCAGTGGTGCCAGTGCACACTCTGGACTCACTGCACTGCATCCCCAGTGGTGCCAGTGCACTCTCTGGACTCACTGCAGTGCGTCCCCAGTTTTGCCTGTGCACTCTCTGGACTCACTGCACTGCATACCCAGTGGTGCCAGTGCACTCTCTGGACTAACTGCACTGCATCCCCATTGGAGCCAGTGCACTCTCTGGACTCACTGCACTGCATCCCCAGTGGTGCCAGTGCACTCTGTGGACTCACTGCAGTGCATCCCCAGTGGAGCCCGTGCACTCTCTGGACTCACTGAAGTGCATCCCCAGTGGTGCCAGTGCACTCTCTGGACTCACTGCACTGCATCCCCAGTGGTGCCAGTGCACTCTGTGGACTCACTGCAGTGCATCCCCAGTGGTGCCAGTGCACTCTCTGGACTCACTGAAGTGCATTCTCAGTGGTGCCAGTGCACTCTCTGGACTCACTGCAGTGCATCCCCAGTGGTGCCAGTACACTCACTGGACTGACTGCACTGCATCCCCAGTGGTGCTAGTGCACTCTCTGGACTCACTGCACTGCATCACCAGTGGTGCCAATGCACTCTCTGGACTCACTGCTGTGCATCCCCAGTGGTGCCAGTGCACTCTCTGGACTCACTGTACTGCATCCCCAGTGGTGCCAGTGCACTCTGTGGACTCACTGCTGTGCATCCCCATTGGTGCCAGTGCACTCTCTGGACTCACTGCAGTGCATCCCCAGTGGTGCCAGTGCACTCTCTGGACTCACTGCAGTGCATCCCCAGTGGTGCAAGTGCACTCTCTGGACTCACTGCAGTGCATCCCCAGTGGTGCAAGTGCACTCTCTGGACTCACTGCAGTGCATCCCCAATGGTGCCAGTACGCTCTCTGGACTCACTGCACTGCATCCCCAGTGGTGATAGTGCACTCTGTGGACTCACTGCAGTGCATCCCCAGTGGTGCCAGTGCACTCTCTGGACTCACTGAAAGGCATTCTCAGTGGTGCCAGTGCACTCTCTGGAGTAACTGCAGTGCATCACCAGAGGTGCCAGTGCACTCTCTGGACTCACTGCACTGCATCCCCAGTGGTGCCAGTGCACTCTCTGGACTCACTGCACTGTATCCCCAGTGGTGCCAGAGCACTCTCTGGACTCACTGCACTGCATCCCCAGTGCTGCCTGTGCACTCTCTGGACTCACTGCACTGCATCCCCAGTGGTGCCACTGCACTCTCTGGACTCACTGCACTGCATCCACAGTGGTGCCAGTGCACTCCATGCACTCACTGCACTGCATCCCCAGTGGTGCCAGTGCACTCACTGGACTCACTGCAGTGCATTCCCTCTGGTGCCAGTGCACTCTCTGGACTCACTGCACTGCATCCCCAGTGGTGCCAGTGCACTCTCTGGACTCACTGCACTGCATCCCCAGTGGTGCCAGTGCACTCTCTGGACTCACTGCAGTGCATCCCCATTGGTGCCAGTTTACTCTCTGGACTCACTGAAGTGCATCCCCCGTGGTGCCAGTGCACACTCTGGACTCACTGCACTGCATCCCCAGTGGTGCCAGTGCACTCTCTGGACTCACTGCAGTGCGTCCCCAGTTTTGCCTGTGCACTCTCTGGACTCACTGCACTGCATAACCAGTGGTGCCAGTGCACTCTCTGGACTAACTGCACTGCATCCCCATTGGAGCCAGTGCACTCTCTGGACTCACTGCACTGCATCCCCAGTGGTGCCAGTGCACTCTGTGGACTCACTGCAGTGCATCCCCAGTGGAGCCCGTGCACTCTCTGGACTCCCGGCACCGCATCCCCAGTGGTGCCAGTGCACTCTCTGGACTCACTGCACTGCATCCCCAGTGGTGCCAGTGCACTCTGTGGACTCACTGCAGTGCATCCCCAGTGGTGCCAGTGCACTCTCTGGACTCACTGAAGTGCATTCTCAGTGGTGCCAGTGCACTCTCTGGACTCACTGCAGTGCATCCCCAGTGGTGCCAGTACACTCACTGGACTGACTGCACTGCATCCCCAGTGGTGCTAGTGCACTCTCTGGACTCACTGCACTGCATCCCCAGTGGTGCCAATGCACTCTCTGGACTCACTGCTGTGCATCCCCAGTGGTGCCAGTGCACTCTCTGGACTCACTGTACTGCATCCCCAGTGGTGCCAGTGCACTCTGTGGACTCACTGCTGTGCATCCCCATTGGTGCCAGTGCACTCTCTGGACTCACTGCACTGCATCCCCAGTGGTGCCAGTGCACTCTCTGGACTCACTGCAGTGCATCCCCAGTGGTGCAAGTGCACTCTCTGGACTCACTGCAGTGCATCCCAAGTGGTGCCAATGCACTCTCTGGACTCACTGCAGTGCATCCCCAGTGGTGCCAGTACACTCTGTGGACTCACTGCACTGCATCCCCAGTGGTGCCAGTGCAGTCTCTGCACTCACTGAAGTGCATCATCAGTGGTGCCAGTGCACTCTCTGGACTCACTGCAGTGCATCCCCAGTGGTGCCAGTGCACTCTCTGGACTCACTGCACTGCATCCCCAGTGGTGCCAGTGCACTCTCTGGACTCACTGCACTGCATCCCCAGTGGTGCCAGTGCATGCTCTGGACTCACTGCACTGCATCCCCAGTGGTGCCAGTGCACTCTCTGGACTCACTGCACTGCATCCCCAGTGGAGCCAGTGCACTCTGTGGACTCACTGAAGTGCATCCCCATTGGGGCCAGTGCACTCTCTGGACTCACTGCACTGCATCCCCAGTGGTGCCAGTGCACTCTCTGGACTCACTGCACTGCATCCCCAGTGGTGCCAGTGCCCTCTGTGGACTCACTGCAGTGCATCCCAAGTGGTGCCAATGCACTCTCTGGACTCACTGCAGTGCATCCCCAGTGCTGCCTGTGCACTCTCTGGACTCACTGCAGTGCATCCTAAGTGGTGCCAATGCACTCTCTGGACTCACTGCAGGGCATCCCCAGTGGTGCCAGTGCAGTCTCTGGACTCACTGAAGTACATCTCCAGTGGTGCCAGTGAACTCTCTGGACTCACTGCAGTGCATCCCAGTGGTGCCAGTGCACTCTCTGGACTCACTGAAGTGCATCCCCAGTGGTGCCAGTGCACTCTCTGGACTCACTGTACTGCATCATCAGTGGTGCCAGTGCACTCTCTGGACTCACTGCAGTGCATCCCCAGTGGTGCCAGTGCACTCTCTGGACTCACTGCACTGCATCTCCAATGGTGCCAGTGCACTCTCTGGACTCACTGCACTGCATCCCCAGTGGAGCCAGTGCACTCTCTGGACTCACTGAAGTGCATCCCCATTGGTGCCAGTGCACTCTCTGGACTCACTGCACTGCATCCCCAGTGGTGCCAGTGCACTCTCTGGACTCACTGCACTGCATCCCCAGTGGTGCAAGTGCACTCTCTGGACTCACTGCAGTGCATCCCAAGTGGTGCCAATGCACTCTCTGGACTCACTGCAGTGCATCCCCAGTGGTGCCAGTGCACTCTGTGGACTCACTGCAGTGCATCCCCAGTGCTGCCAGTGCACTCTCTGGACTCACTGCACTGCATCCCCAGTGCTGCCAGTGCACTCTCTGGACTCACTGCACTGCATCCCCAGTGGTGCCAATGCAATCTCTGGACTCACTGCACTGCATCCCCAGTGGTGCCAGTGCACTCTCTGGACTCACTGCACTGCATCCCAAGTGGTGCCAGTGCACTCTCTGGACTCACTGCACTGCATCCCCAGTGGTGCCAGTGCACTCTCTCGAGTCACTGCACTACATCCCCAGTGGTGCCAGTGCACTCACTGGACTCACTGTACTGCATCATCAGTGGTGCCAGTGCACTCTCTGGACTCACTGCAGTGCATCCCCAGTGGTGCCAGTGCACTCTCTGGACTCACTGCACTGCATCCCCAGTGGTGCCAGTGCACTCTCTGGACTCACTGCACTGCATCACCAGTGGTGCCAGTGCACTCTCTGGACTCACTGCACTGCATCCCAAGTGGTGCCAGTGCACTCTCTGGAGTCACTAAACTCCATCACCAGTGGTGCCAGTGCACTCTCTCGAGTCACTGCACTACATCCCCAGTGGTGCCAGTGCACTCACTGGACTCACTGTACTGCATCCCCAGTGGTGCCAGTGCGCTCTCTGGCCTCACTGAAGTGCATTCTCAGTGGTGCCAGTGCACTCTCTGGACTCACTGAAGTGCATTCTCAGTGGTGCCAGTGCACTCTCTGGACTCACTGCAGTGCATCCCCAGTGGTGCCAGTACACTCACTGGACTGACTGCACTGCATCCCCAGTGGTGCTAGTGCAGTCTCTGCACTCACTGCACTGCATCGCCAGTGGTGCCAGAGCACTCTCTGGACTCACTGCAGTGCATCCCCAGTGGTGCCAGTGCACTCTCTGGACTCACTGTACTGCATCCCCAGTGGTGCCAGTGCACTCTGTGGACTCACTGCTGTGCATCCCCATTGGTGCCAGTGCACTCTCTGGACTCACTGCACTGCATCCCCAGTGGTGCCAGTGCACTCTCTGGACTCACTGCACTGCATCCCCAGTGGTGCAAGTGCACTCTCTGGACTCACTGCAGTGCATCCCAAGTGGTGCCAATGCACTCTCTGGACTCACTGCAGTGCATCCCCAGTGGTGCCAGTACACTCACTGGACTTACTGCACTGCATCCCCAGTGGTGCCAGTGCAGTCTCTGCACTCACTGAAGTGCATCCCCAGTGGTGCCAGTGAACTCTCTGGACTCACTGCAGTGCGTCCCCAGTGGTGCCAGTGCACTCTCTGGACTCACTGCACTGCATCCCCAGTGGTGCCAGTGCACTCTCTGGACTCACTGCACTGCATCCCCAGTGGTGCAAGTGCACTCTCTGGACTCACTGCAGTGCATCCCAAGTGGTGCCAATGCACTCTCTGGACTCACTGCAGTGCATCCCCAGTGGTGCCAGTACACTCACTGGACTCACTGCAGTGCATCCCCAGTGCTGCCAGTGCAGTCTCTGCACTCACTGAAGTGCATCTCCAGTGGTGCCAGTGAACTCTCTGGACTCACTGCAGTGCATCCCCAGTGGTGCCAGTGCACTCTCTGGACTCACTGCACTGCATCCCCAGTGGTGCCAGTGCACTCTCTGGACTCACTGCACTGCATCCCCAGTGGTGCCAGTGCACTCTCTGGACTCACTGCACTGCATCTCCAATGGTGCCAATGCACTCTCTGGACTCACTGTACTGCATCCCCAGTGGTGCCAGTGCACTCTCTTGACTCACTGCACTGCATCCCCAGTGGTGCCAGTGCACTCACTGGATTCACTGCACTGCATCCCCAGTGGTGCTAGTGCACTCTCTGGACTCACTGCACTGCATCCCCAGTGGTGCCAGTGCACTCTCTGGACTCACTGCACTGCATCCCCAGTGGTGCCAGTGCACTCTCTGGACTCACTGCAGTGCATCTCCAATGGTGCCAGTGCACTCTCTGGACTCACTGCACTGCATCCCCAGTGGTGCCAGTGCACTCTCTGGACTCACTGCACTGCATCCCCAGTGCTGCCAGTGCACTCTCTGGACTCACTGCACTGCATCCCCAGTGGTGCCAGTGCACTCTCTGGACTCACTGCACTGCATCCCCAGTGGTGCCAGTGCACTCTCTGGACTCACTGCACTGCATCCCCAGTGGTGCCAGTGCACTCTCTGGACTCACTGCACTGCATCCCCAGTGGTACCAGTGCACTCTGTGGACTCACTGCAGTGCATCCCCAGTGCTGCCAGTGCACTCTCTGGACTCACTGCACTGCATCCCCAGTGGTGCCAATGCAATCTCTGGACTCACTGCACTGCATCCCCAGTGGTGCCAGTGCACTCTCTGGACTCACTGCACTGCATCCCAAGTGGTGCCAGTGCACTCTCTGGAGTCACTGCACTGCATCCCCAGTGGTGCCAGTGCACTCTCTCGAGTCACTGCACTACATCCCCAGTGGTGCCAGTGCACTCACTGGACTCACTGTACTGCATCATCAGTGGTGCCAGTGCACTCTCTGGACTCACTGCAGTGCATCCCCAGTGGTGCCAGTGCACTCTCTGGACTCACTGCACTGCATCCCCAGTGGTGCCAGTGCACTCTCTGGACTCACTGCACTGCATCCCCAGTGGTGCCAGTGCACTCTCTGGACTCACTGCACTGCATCCCAAGTGGTGCCAGTGCACTCTCTGGAGTCACTAAACTCCATCACCAGTGGTGCCAGTGCACTCTCTCGAGTCACTGCACTACATCCCCAGTGGTGCCAGTGCACTCACTGGACTCACTGTACTGCATCCCCAGTGGTGCCAGTGCGCTCTCTGGCCTCACTGAAGTGCATTCTCAGTGGTGCCAGTGCACTCTCTGGACTCACTGCAGTGCATCCCCAGTGGTGTCAGTGCACTCTCTGGACTCACTGAAGTGCATTCTCAGTGGTGCCAGTGCACTCTCTGGACTCACTGCAGTGCATCCCCAGTGGTGCCAGTACACTCACTGGACTGACTGCACTGCATCCCCAGTGGTGCTAGTGCAGTCTCTGCACTCACTGCACTGCATCGCCAGTGGTGCCAGAGCACTCTCTGGACTCACTGCAGTGCATCCCCAGTGGTGCCAGTGCACTCTCTGGACTCACTGTACTGCATCCCCAGTGGTGCCAGTGCACTCTGTGGACTCACTGCTGTGCATCCCCATTGGTGCCAGTGCACTCTCTGGACTCACTGCACTGCATCCCCAGTGGTGCCAGTGCACTCTCTGGACTCACTGCACTGCATCCCCAGTGGTGCAAGTGCACTCTCTGGACTCACTGCAGTGCATCCCAAGTGGTGCCAATGCACTCTCTGGACTCACTGCAGTGCATCCCCAGTGGTGCCAGTACACTCACTGGACTTACTGCACTGCATCCCCAGTGGTGCCAGTGCACTCTCTGCACTCACTGAAGTGCATCCCCAGTGGTGCCAGTGAACTCTCTGGACTCACTGCAGTGCGTCCCCAGTGGTGCCAGTGCACTCTCTGGACTCACTGCACTGCATCCCCACTGGTGCCAGTGCACTCTCTGGACTCACTGCACTGCATCCCCAGTGGTGCCAGTGCACTCTCTGGACTCACTGCACTGCATCTCCAATGGTGCCAGTGCACTCTCTGGACTCACTGCACTGCATCCCCAGTGGAGCCAGTGCACTCTCTGGACTCACTGAAGTGCATCCCCATTGGTGCCAGTGCACTCTCTGGACTCACTGCACTGCATCCCCAGTGGTGCCAGTGCACTCTCTGGACTCACTGCACTGCATCCCCAGTGGTGGAAGTGCACTCTCTGGACTCACTGCAGTGCATCCCCAGTGGTGCCAATGCACTCTCTGGACTCACTGCAGTGCATCCCCAGTGGTGCCAGTACACTCACTGGACTCACTGCAGTGCATCCCCAGTGCTGCCAGTGCAGTCTCTGCACTCACTGAAGTGCATCTCCAGTGGTGCCAGTGAACTCTCTGGACTCACTGCAGTGCATCCCCAGTGGTGCCAGTGCACTCTCTGGACTCACTGCACTGCATCCCCAGTGGTGCCAGTGCACTCTCTGGACTCACTGCACTGCATCCCCAGTGGTGCCAGTGCACTCTCTGGACTCACTGCACTGCATCTCCAATGGTGCCAATGCACTCTCTGGACTCACTGTACTGCATCCCCAGTGGTGCCAGTGCACTCTCTTGACTCACTGCACTGCATCCCCAGTGGTGCCAGTGCACTCACTGGATTCACTGCACTGCATCCCCAGTGGTGCTAGTGCACTCTCTGGACTCACTGCACTGCATCCCCAGTGGTACCAGTGCACTCTCTGGACTCACTGAAGTGCATTCTCAGTGGTGCCAGTGCACTCTGTGGACTCACTGCAGTGCATCCCCAGTGGTGCCAGTGCGCTCTCTGGACTCACTGCAGTGCATCCCCAGTGGTGCCAGTGCACTCTCTGGACTCACTGCACTGCATCCCCAGTGCTGCCAGTGCACTCTCTGGACTCACTGCACTGCATCCCCAGTGGTGCCAGTGCACTCTCTGGACTCACTGCACTGCATCCCCAGTGGTGCCAGTGCACTCTCTGGACTCACTGCACTGCATCCCCAGTGGTGCCAGTGCACTCTCTGGACTCACTGCACTGCATCCCCAGTGGTACCAGTGCACTCTGTGGACTCACTGCAGTGCATCCCCAGTGCTGCCAGTGCACTCTCTGGACTCACTGCACTGCATCCCCAGTGGTGCCAATGCAATCTCTGGACTCACTGCACTGCATCCCCAGTGGTGCCAGTGCACTCTCTGGACTCACTGCACTGCATCCCAAGTGGTGCCAGTGCACTCTCTGGAGTCACTGCACTGCATCCCCAGTGGTGCCAGTGCACTCTCTCGAGTCACTGCACTACATCCCCAGTGGTGCCAGTGCACTCACTGGACTCACTGTACTGCATCATCAGTGGTGCCAGTGCACTCTCTGGACTCACTGCAGTGCATCCCCAGTGGTGCCAGTGCACTCTCTGGACTCACTGCACTGCATCCCCAGTGGTGCCAGTGCACTCTCTGGACTCACTGCACTGCATCCCCAGTGGTGCCAGTGCACTCTCTGGACTCACTGCACTGCATCCCAAGTGGTGCCAGTGCACTCTCTGGAGTCACTGCACTGCATCCCCAGTGGTGCCAGTGCACTCTCTCGAGTCACTGCACTACATCCCCAGTGGTGCCAGTGCACTCACTGGACTCACTGTACTGCATCATCAGTGGTGCCAGTGCACTCTCTGGACTCACTGCAGTGCATCCCCAGTGGTGCCAGTGCACTCTCTGGACTCACTGCACTGCATCCCCAGTGGTGCAAGTGCACTCTCTGGACTCACTGCAGTGCATCCCAAGTGGTGCCAATGCACTCTCTGGACTCACTGCAGTGCATCCCCAGTGGTGCCAGTACACTCACTGGACTCACTGCACTGCATCCCCAGTGGTTCCAGTGCAGTCTCTGGACTCACTGCAGTGCATCCCCAGTGGTGCCAGTGCACTCTCTGGACTCACTGCACTGCATCCCCAGTGGTGCCAGTGCACTCTCTGGACTCACTGCACTGCATCCCCAGTGGTGCCAGTGCACTCTCTGGACTCACTGCACGGCATCTCCAATGGTGCCAGTGCACTCTCTGGACTCACTGCACTGCATCCCCAGTGGAGCCAGTGCACTCTCTGGACTCACTGAAGTGCATCCCCATTGGTGCCAGTGCACTCTCTGGACTCACTGCACTGCATCCCCAGTGGTGCCAGTGCACTCTCTGGACTCACTGCACTGCATCCCCAGTGGTGCAAGTGCACTCTCTGGACTCACTGCAGTGCATCCCAAGTGGTGCCAATGCACTCTCTGGACTCACTGCAGTGCATCCCCAGTGGTGCCAGTACACTCACTGGACTCACTGCACTGCAGCCCCAGTGGTGCCAGTGCAGTCTCTGCACTCACTGAAGTGCATCTCCAGTGGTGCCAGTGAACTCTCTGGACTCACTGCAGTGCATCCCCAGTGGTGCCAGTGCACTCTCTGGACTCACTGCACTGCATCCCCAGTGTTGCCAGTGCACTCTCTGGACTCACTGCACTGCATCCCCAGTGGTGCCAGTGCACTCTCTGGACTCACTGCAGTGCATCTCCAATGGTGCCAGTGCACTCTCTGGACTCACTGCACTGCATCCCCAGTGGTGCTAGTGCACTCTCTTGACTCACTGCACTGCATCCCCAGTGGTGCCAGTGCACTCACTGGATTCACTGCACTGCATCCCCAGCGGTGCTAGTGCACTCTCTGGACTCACTGCAGTGCATCCCCAGTGGTGCCAGTGCACTCTCTGGACTCACTGAAGTGCATTCTCAGTGGTGCCAGTGCACTCTGTGGACTCACTGCAGTGCATCCCCAGTGGTGCCAGTGCGCTCTCTGGACTCACTGCAGTGCATACCCAGTGGTGCCAGTGCACTCTCTGGACTCACTGCACTGCATCCCCAGTGCTGCCAGTGCACTCTCTGGACTCACTGCACTGCATCCCCAGTGGTGCCAGTGCACTCTCTGGACTCACTGCACTGCATCCCCAGTGGTGCCAGTGCACTCTCTGGACTCACTGCACTGCATCCCCAGTGGTGCCAGTGCACTCTCTGGACTCACTGCACTGCATCCCCAGTGGTACCAGTGCACTCTGTGGACTCACTGCAGTGCATCCCCAGTGCTGAGAGTGCACTCTCTGGACTCACTGCACTGCATCCCCAGTGGTGCCAGTGCACTCTCTGGACTCACTGCACTGCATCCCAAGTGGTGCCAGTGCACTCTCTGGAGTCACTAAACTCCATCACCAGTGGTGCCAGTGCACTCTCTCGAGTCACTGCACTACATCCCCAGTGGTGCCAGTGCACTCACTGGACTCACTGTACTGCATCCCCATTGGTGCCAGTGCACTCTCTGGACTCACTGCAGTGCATCCCCAGTGGTGCCAGTGCACTCTCTGGACTCACTGCACTGCATCCCCAGTGGTGCCAGTGCACTCACTGGACTCACTATACTGCATCACCAGTGGTGCCAGTGCACTCTCTGGACTCACTGCACTGCATCCCCAGTGTTGCCAGTGCATTCACTGGACTCACTGTACTGCATCTCCAGTGGTGCCAGTGCACTCTCTGGACTCACTGCAGTGCATCCCCAGTGGTGCCAGTGCACTCTCTGGACTCACTGCACTGCATCCCCAGTGCTGCCAGTGCACTCTCTGGACTCACTGCACTGCATCCCCAGTGGTGCCAGTGCACTCTCTGGACTCACTGCACTGCATCCCCAGTGGTGCCAGTGCACTCTCTGGACTCACTGCACTGCATCCCCAGTGGTGCCAGTGCACTCTCTGGACTCACTGCACTGCATCCCCAGTGGTACCAGTGCACTCTGTGGACTCACTGCAGTGCATCCCCAGTGCTGCCAGTGCACTCTCTGGACTCACTGCAGTGCATCCCCAGTGGTGCCAGTACGCTCTCTGGACTCACTGCACTGCATCCCCAGTGGTGCTAGTGCACTCTGTGGACTTACTGCAGTGCATCCCCAGTGGTGCCAGTGCACTCTCTGGACTCACTGAAAGGCATTCTCAGTGGTGCCAGTGCACTCTCTGGACTCACTGCAGTGCATCACCAGTGGTGCCAGTGCACTCTCTGGACTCACCGCACCGCATCCCCTGTGGTGCCAGTGCACTCTCTGGAGTAACTGCAGTGCATCACCAGAGGTGCCAGTGCACTCTCTGGACTCACTGCACTGCATCCCCAGTGGTGCCAGTGCACTCTCTGGACTCACTGCACTGTATCCCCAGTGGTGCCAGAGCACTCTCTGGACTCACTGCACTGCATCCCCAGTGCTGCCTGTGCACTCTCTGGACTCACTGCACTGCATCCCCAGTGGTGCCACTGCACTCTCTGGACTCACTGCACTGCATCCACAGTGGTGCCAGTGCACTCCCTGCACTCACTGCACTGCATCCCCAGTGGTGCCAGTGCACTCACTGGACTCACTGCAGTGCATTCCCTCTGGTGCCAGTGCACTCTCTGGACTCACTGCACTGCATCCCCAGTGGTGCCAGTGCACTCTCTGGACTCACTGCAGTGCATCCCCAGTGGTGCCAGTGCACTCTGTGGACTCACTGCAGTGCATCCCCAGTGGTGCCAGTGCACTCTCTGGACTCACTGAAGTGCATCCCCAGTGGTGCCATGCACTCTCTGGACTCACTGCACTGCATCCCCAGTGGTGCCAGTGCACTCTCTGGACTCACTGCAGTGCATCCCCAGTGGTGCCAGTGCACTCTCTGGACTCACTGAAGTGCATTCTCAGTGGTGCCAGTGCACTCTCTGGACTCACTGCAGTGCATCCCCAGTGGTGCCAGTACACTCACTGGACTGACTGCACTGCATCCCCAGTGGTGCTAGTGCACTCTCTGGACTCACTGCACTGCATCACCAGTGGTGCCAATGCACTCTCTGGACTCACTGCTGTGCATCCCCAGTGGTGCCAGTGCACTCTCTGGACTCACTGTACTGCATCCCCAGTGGTGCCAGTGCACTCTGTGGACTCACTGCTGTGCATCCCCATTGGTGCCAGTGCACTCTCTGGACTCACTGCAGTGCATCCCCAGTGGTGCCAGTGCACTCTCTGGACTCACTGCACTGCATCCCCAGTGCTGCCAGTGCACTCTCTGGACTCACTGCACTGCATCCCCAGTGGTGCCAGTGCACTCTCTGGACTCACTGCACTGCATCCCCAGTGGTGCCAGTGCACTCTCTGGACTCACTGCACTGCATCCCCAGTGGTGCCAGTGCACTCTCTGGACTCACTGCACTGCATCCCCAGTGGTACCAGTGCACTCTGTGGACTCACTGCAGTGCATCCCCAGTGCTGCCAGTGCACTCTCTGGACTCACTGCAGTGCATCCCCAGTGGTGCCAGTACGCTCTCTGGACTCACTGCACTGCATCCCCAGTGGTGCTAGTGCACTCTGTGGACTTACTGCAGTGCATCCCCAGTGGTGCCAGTGCACTCTCTGGACTCACTGAAAGGCATTCTCAGTGGTGCCAGTGCACTCTCTGGACTCACTGCAGTGCATCACCAGTGGTGCCAGTGCACTCTCTGGACTCACCGCACCGCATCCCCTGTGGTGCCAGTGCACTCTCTGGAGTAACTGCAGTGCATCACCAGAGGTGCCAGTGCACTCTCTGGACTCACTGCACTGCATCCCCAGTGGTGCCAGTGCACTCTCTGGACTCACTGCACTGTATCCCCAGTGGTGCCAGAGCACTCTCTGGACTCACTGCACTGCATCCCCAGTGCTGCCTGTGCACTCTCTGGACTCACTGCACTGCATCCCCAGTGGTGCCACTGCACTCTCTGGACTCACTGCACTGCATCCACAGTGGTGCCAGTGCACTCCCTGCACTCACTGCACTGCATCCCCAGTGGTGCCAGTGCACTCACTGGACTCACTGCAGTGCATTCCCTCTGGTGCCAGTGCACTCTCTGGACTCACTGCACTGCATCCCCAGTGGTGCCAGTGCACTCTCTGGACTCACTGCAGTGCATCCCCAGTGGTGCCAGTGCACTCTGTGGACTCACTGCAGTGCATCCCCAGTGGTGCCAGTGCACTCTCTGGACTCACTGAAGTGCATCCCCAGTGGTGCCAGTGCACTCTCTGGACTCACTGCACTGCATCCCCAGTGGTGCCAGTGCACTCTCTGGACTCACTGCAGTGCATCCCCAGTGGTGCCAGTGCACTCTCTGGACTCACTGAAGTGCATTCTCAGTGGTGCCAGTGCACTCTCTGGACTCACTGCAGTGCATCCCCAGTGGTGCCAGTACACTCACTGGACTGACTGCACTGCATCCCCAGTGGTGCTAGTGCACTCTCTGGACTCACTGCACTGCATCACCAGTGGTGCCAATGCACTCTCTGGACTCACTGCTGTGCATCCCCAGTGGTGCCAGTGCACTCTCTGGACTCACTGTACTGCATCCCCAGTGGTGCCAGTGCACTCTGTGGACTCACTGCTGTGCATCCCCATTGGTGCCAGTGCACTCTCTGGACTCACTGCAGTGCATCCCCAGTGGTGCCAGTGCACTCTCTGGACTCACTGCAGTGCATCCCCAGTGGTGCAAGTGCACTCTCTGGACTCACTGCAGTGCATCCCAAGTGGTGCCAATGCACTCTCTGGACTCACTGCAGTGCATCCCCAATGGTGCCAGTACGCTCTCTGGACTCACTGCACTGCATCCCCAGTGGTGATAGTGCACTCTGTGGACTCACTGCAGTGCATCCCCAGTGGTGCCAGTGCACTCTCTGGACTCACTGAAAGGCATTCTCAGTGGTGCCAGTGCACTCTCTGGAGTAACTGCAGTGCATCACCAGAGGTGCCAGTGCACTCTCTGGACTCACTGCACTGCATCCCCAGTGGTGCCAGTGCACTCTCTGGACTCACTGCACTGTATCCCCAGTGGTGCCAGAGCACTCTCTGGACTCACTGCACTGCATCCCCAGTGCTGCCTGTGCACTCTCTGGACTCACTGCACTGCATCCCCAGTGGTGCCACTGCACTCTCTGGACTCACTGCACTGCATCCACAGTGGTGCCAGTGCACTCCCTGCACTCACTGCACTGCATCCCCAGTGGTGCCAGTGCACTCACTGGACT
Source organism: Anser brachyrhynchus (assembly GCF_964034855.1). Classification (NCBI taxonomy): domain Eukaryota; kingdom Metazoa; phylum Chordata; class Aves; order Anseriformes; family Anatidae; genus Anser; species Anser brachyrhynchus. The sequence continues at coordinate 34,591 of NW_027663527.1, read as the reverse complement.
CACTGCAGTGCATTCCCTCTGGTGCCAGTGCACTCTCTGGACTCACTGCACTGCATCCCCAGTGGTGCCAGTGCACTCTCTGGACTCACTGCACTGCATCCCCAGTGGTGCCAGTGCACTCTCTGGACTCACTGCAGTGCATCCCCATTGGTGCCAGTTTACTCTCTGGACTCACTGAAGTGCATCCCCCGTGGTGCCAGTGCGATCTCTGGACTCACTGCACTGCATTCCCAGTGGTGCCAGTGCACACTCTGGACTCACTGCACTGCATCCCCAGTGGTGCCAGTGCACTCTCTGGACTCACTGCAGTGCGTCCCCAGTTTTGCCTGTGCACTCTCTGGACTCACTGCACTGCATAACCAGTGGTGCCAGTGCACTCTCTGGACTAACTGCACTGCATCCCCATTGGAGCCAGTGCACTCTCTGGACTCACTGCACTGCATCCCCAGTGGTGCCAGTGCACTCTGTGGACTCACTGCAGTGCATCCCCAGTGGAGCCCGTGCACTCTCTGGACTCCCGGCACCGCATCCCCAGTGGTGCCAGTGCACTCTCTGGACTCACTGCACTGCATCACCTGTGGTGCCAGTGCACTCTGTGGACTCACTGCAGTGCATCCCCAGTGGTGCCAGTGCACTCTCTGGACTCACTGAAGTGCATTCTCAGTGGTGCCAGTGCACTCTCTGGACTCACTGCAGTGCATCCCCAGTGGTGCCAGTACACTCACTGGACTGACTGCACTGCATCCCCAGTGGTGCTAGTGCACTCTCTGGACTCACTGCACTGCATCCCCAGTGGTGCCAATGCACTCTCTGGACTCACTGCTGTGCATCCCCAGTGGTGCCAGTGCACTCTCTGGACTCACTGTACTGCATCCCCAGTGGTGCCAGTGCACTCTGTGGACTCACTGCTGTGCATCCCCATTGGTGCCAGTGCACTCTCTGGACTCACTGCACTGCATCCCCAGTGGTGCCAGTGCACTCTCTGGACTCACTGCAGTGCATCCCCAGTGGTGCAAGTGCACTCTCTGGACTCACTGCAGTGCATCCCAAGTGGTGCCAATGCACTCTCTGGACTCACTGCAGTGCATCCCCAGTGGTGCCAGTACACTCTGTGGACTCACTGCACTGCATCCCCAGTGGTGCCAGTGCAGTCTCTGCACTCACTGAAGTGCATCCCCAGTGGTGCCAGTGAACTCTCTGGACTCACTGCAGTGCATCCCCAGTGGTGCCAGTGCACTCTCTGGACTCACTGCACTGCATCCCCAGTGGTGCCAGTGCACTCTCTGGACTCACTGCACTGCATCCCCAGTGGTGCCAGTGCACTCTCTGGACTCACTGCACTGCATCCCCAGTGGTGCCAGTGCACTCTCTGGACTCACTGCACTGCATCCCCAGTGGAGCCAGTGCACTCTCTGGACTCACTGAAGTGCATCCCCATTGGGGCCAGTGCACTCTCTGGACTCACTGCACTGCATCCCCAGTGGTGCCAGTGCACTCTCTGGACTCACTGCACTGCATCCCCAGTGGTGCCAGTGCCCTCTGTGGACTCACTGCAGTGCATCACAAGTGGTGCCAATGCACTCTCTGGACTCACTGCAGTGCATCCCCAGTGCTGCCTGTGCACTCTCTGGACTCACTGCAGTGCATCCTAAGTGGTGCCAATGCACTCTCTGGACTCACTGCAGGGCATCCCCAGTGGTGCCAGTGCAGTCTCTGGACTCACTGAAGTACATCTCCAGTGGTGCCAGTGAACTCTCTGGACTCACTGCAGTGCATCCCAGTGGTGCCAGTGCACTCTCTGGACTCACTGCACTGCATCCCCAGTGGTGCCAGTGCACTCTCTGGACTCACTGCACTGCATCTCCAATGGTGCCAGTGCACTCTCTGGACTCACTGCACTGCATCCCCAGTGGTGCCAATGCACTCTCTGGACTCACTGCTGTGCATCCCCAGTGGTGCCAGTGCACTCTCTGGACTCACTGTACTGCATCACCAGTGGTGCCAGTGCACTCTCGACTCACTGCACTGCATCCCCAGTGGTGCCAGTGCACTCTGCGGACTCACTGTAGTGCATCCCCATTGGTGCCAGTGCACTCTCTGGACTCACTGCACTGGATCCCCAGTGGTGTCTGTGCACTCTCTGGACTCACTGCACTGCATCCCCAGTGGTGCAAGTGCACTCTCTGGACTCACTGCAGTGTATCCCAAGTGGTGCCAATGCACTCTCTGGACTCACTGCAGTGCATCCCCAGTGGTGCCAGTACACTCTCTGGACTCACTGCACTGCATCCCCAGTGGTGCCAGTGCAGTCTCTGCACTCACTGAAGTGCATCTCCAGTGGTGCCAGTGAACTCTCTGGACTCACTGCAGTGCATCCCCAGTGGTGCCAGTGCACTCTCTGGACTCACTGCACTGCATCCCCAGTGGTGCCAGTGCACTCTCTGGACTCACTGCACTGCATCCCCAGTGGTGCCAGTGCACTCTCTGGACTCACTGCACTGCATCTCCAATGGTGCCAGTGCACTCTCTGGACTCACTGCACTGCATCCCCAGTGGTGTCAGTGCACTCTCTGGACTCACTGCACTGCATCCCCAGTGGTGCAAGTGCACTCTCTGGACTCACTGCAGTGCATCCCAAGTGGTGCCAATGCACTCTCTGGACTCACTGCAGTGCATCCCCAGTGGTGCCAGTACACTCTCTGGACTCACTGCACTGCATCCCCAGTGGTGCCAGTGCAGTCTCTGCACTCACTGCAGTGCATCCCCAGTGGTGCCAGTGCACTCTCTGGACTCACTGCACTGCATCCCCAGTGGTGCCAGTGCACTCTCTGGACTCACTGCACTGCATCCCCAGTGGTGCCAGTGCACTCTCTGGACTCACTGCACTGCATCTCCAATGGTGCCAGTGCACTCTCTGGACTCACTGCACTGCATCCCCAGTGGTGCCAGTGCACTCTCTGGACTCACTGCACTGCATCCCCAGTGTTGCCAGTGCACTCTCTGGACTCACTGCACTGCATCCCCAGTGGAGCCCGTGCACTCTCAGGACTCACTGCAGTGCATCCCCAGTGGTGCCAGTGCACTCTCTGGAGTGACTGCAGTGCATCCCCAGTGGTGCCAGTGCACTCTCTGGAGTGACTGCAGTGCATCCCCAGTGGTGCCAGTGCACTCTCTGGAGTGACTGCAGTGCATCCCCAGTGGTGCCAGTGCACTCTCTGGACTCGCGTCACTGCATCCCCAGTGGTGCCAGTGCACTCTCTGGACTCACTGCACTGCATCCCCAGTGGTGCCAGTGCACTCTCTGGACTCACTGCACTGCATCCCCAGTGGTGCCAGTGCACTCTCTGGACTCACTGCAGTGCATCTCCAATGGTGCCAGTGCACTCTCTGGACTCACTGCACTGCATCCCCAGTGGTGCCAATGCACTCTCTGGACTCACTGCTGTGCATCCCCAGTGGTGCCAGTGCACTCTCTGGACTCACTGCACTGCATCTCCAATGGTGCCAATGCACTCTCTGGACTCACTGTACTGCATCCCCAGTGGTGCCAGTGCACTCTCTTGACTCACTGCACTGCATCCCCAGTGGTGCCAGTGCACTCACTGGATTCACTGCACTGCATCCCCAGTGGTGCTAGTGCACTCTCTGGACTCACTGTAGTGCATCCCCAGTGGTACCAGTGCACTCTCTGGACTCACTGAAGTGCATTCTCAGTGGTGCCAGTGCACTCTGTGGACTCACTGCAGTGCATCCCCAGTGGTGCCAGTGCGCTCTCTGGACTCACTGCAGTGCATACCCAGTGGTGCCAGTGCACTCTCTGGACTCACTGCACTGCATCCCCAGTGGTGCCAATGCACTCTCTGGACTCACTGCTGTGCATCCCCAGTGGTGCCAGTGCACTCTCTGGACTCACTGCACTGCATCCCCAGTGGTGCCAGTGCACTCTCTGGACTCACTGCAGTGCATCCCCAGTGGTGCCAGTGCACTCTCTGGACTCACTGCACTGCATCCCCAGTGGTGCCAGTGCACTCTCTGGACTCACTGCACTGCATCCCCAGTGGTGCCAGTGCACTCTCTGGAGTCACTGCACTGCATCCCCAGTGGTGCCAGTGCACTCTCTCGAGTCACTGCACTACATCCCCAGTGGTGCCAGTGCACTCACTGGACTCACTGTACTGCATCATCAGTGGTGCCAGTGCACTCTCTGGACTCACTGCAGTGCATCCCCAGTGGTGCCAGTGCACTCTCTGGAGTCACTGCACTGCATCCCCAGTGGTGCCAGTGCAGTCTCTGCACTCACTGAAGTGCATCCCCAGTGGTGCCAGTGAACTCTCTGGACTCACTGCAGTGCGTCCCCAGTGGTGCCAGTGCACTCTCTGGACTCACTGCACTGCATCCCCAGTGGTGCCAGTGCACTCTCTGGACTCACTGCACTGCATCCCCAGTGGTGCCAGTGCACTCTCTGGACTCACTGCACGGCATCTCCAATGGTGCCAGTGCACTCTCTGGACTCACTGCACTGCATCCCCAGTGGAGCCAGTGCACTCTCTGGACTCACTGAAGTGCATCCCCATTGGTGCCAGTGCACTCTCTGGACTCACTGCACTGCATCCCCAGTGGTGCCAGTGCACTCTCTGGACTCACTGCACTGCATCCCCAGTGGTGCAAGTGCACTCTCTGGACTCACTGCAGTGCATCCCAAGTGGTGCCAATGCACTCTCTGGACTCACTGCAGTGCATCCCCAGTGGTGCCAGTACACTCACTGGACTCACTGCACTGCATCCCCAGTGCTGCCAGTGCAGTCTCTGCACTCACTGAAGTGCATCTCCAGTGGTGCCAGTGAACTCTCTGGACTCACTGCAGTGCATCCCCAGTGGTGCCAGTGCACTCTCTGGACTCACTGCACTGCATCCCCAGTGGTGCCAGTGCACTCTCTGGACTCACTGCACTGCATCCCCAGTGGTGCCAGTGCACTCTCTGGACTCACTGCACTGCATCTCCAATGGTGCCAATGCACTCTCTGGACTCACTGTACTGCATCCCCAGTGGTGCCAGTGCACTCTCTTGACTCACTGCACTGCATCCCCAGTGGTGCCAGTGCACTCACTGGATTCACTGCACTGCATCCCCAGTGGTGCTAGTGCACTCTCTGGACTCACTGCACTGCATCCCCAGTGGTACCAGTGCACTCTCTGGACTCACTGAAGTGCATTCTCAGTGGTGCCAGTGCACTCTGTGGACTCACTGCAGTGCATCCCCAGTGGTGCCAGTGCGCTCTCTGGACTCACTGCAGTGCATCCCCAGTGGTGCCAGTGCACTCTCTGGACTCACTGCACTGCATCCCCAGTGCTGCCAGTGCACTCTCTGGACTCACTGCACTGCATCCCCAGTGGTGCCAGTGCACTCTCTGGACTCACTGCACTGCATCCCCAGTGGTGCCAGTGCACTCTCTGGACTCACTGCACTGCATCCCCAGTGGTGCCAGTGCACTCTCTGGACTCACTGCACTGCATCCCCAGTGGTACCAGTGCACTCTGTGGACTCACTGCAGTGCATCCCCAGTGCTGCCAGTGCACTCTCTGGACTCACTGCACTGCATCCCCAGTGGTGCCAGTGCACTCTCTGGACTCACTGCACTGCATCCCCAGTGGTGCCAGTGCACTCTCTGGACTCACTGCACTGCATCCCAAGTGGTGCCAGTGCACTCTCTGGAGTCACTGCACTGCATCCCCAGTGGTGCCAGTGCACTCTCTCGAGTCACTGCACTACATCCCCAGTGGTGCCAGTGCACTCACTGGACTCACTGTACTGCATCATCAGTGGTGCCAGTGCACTCTCTGGACTCACGGCAGTGCATCCCCAGTGGTGCCAGTGCACTCTCTGGACTCACTGCACTGCATCCCCAGTGGTGCCAGTGCACTCTCTGGACTCACTGCACTGCATCCCCAGTGGTGCAAGTGCACTCTCTGGACTCACTGCAGTGCATCCCAAGTGGTGTCAATGCACTCTCTGGACTCACTGCAGTGCATCCCCAGTGGTGCCAGTACACTCACTGGACTCACTGCACTGCATCCCCAGTGGTGCTAGTGCACTCTGTGGACTTACTGCAGTGCATCCCCAGTGGTGCCAGTGCACTCTCTGGACTCACTGAAAGGCATTCTCAGTGGTGCCAGTGCACTCTCTGGACTCACTGCAGTGCATTACCAGTGGTGCCAGTGCACTCTCTGGACTCACCGCACCGCATCCCCTGTGGTGCCAGTGCACTCTCTGGAGTAACTGCAGTGCATCACCAGAGGTGCCAGTGCACTCTCTGGACTCACTGCACTGCATCCCCAGTGGTGCCAGTGCACTCTCTGGACTCACTGCACTGCATCCCCAGTGGTGCCAGAGCACTCTCTGGACTCACTGCACTGCATCCCCAGTGCTGCCTGTGCACTCTCTGGACTCACTGCACTGCATCCCCAGTGGTGCCACTGCACTCTCTGGACTCACTGCACTGCATCCACAGTGGTGCCAGTGCACTCCCTGCACTCACTGCACTGCATCCCCAGTGGTGCCAGTGCACTCACTGGACTCACTGCAGTGCATTCCCTCTGGTGCCAGTGCACTCTCTGGACTCACTGCACTGCATCCCCAGTGGTGCCAGTGCACTCTCTGGACTCACTGCAGTGCATCCCCAGTGGTGCCAGTGCACTCTGTGGACTCACTGCAGTGCATCCCCAGTGGTGCCAGTGCACTCTCTGGACTCACTGAAGTGCATCCCCAGTGGTGCCAGTGCACTCTCTGGACTCACTGCACTGCATCCCCAGTGGTGCCAGTGCACTCTGTGGACTCACTGCAGTGCATCCCCAGTGGTGCCAGTGCACTCTCTGGACTCACTGAAGTGCATTCTCAGTGGTGCCAGTGCACTCTCTGGACTCACTGCAGTGCATCCCCAGTGGTGCCAGTACACTCACTGGACTGACTGCACTGCATCCCCAGTGGTGCTAGTGCACTCTCTGGACTCACTGCACTGCATCACCAGTGGTGCCAATGCACTCTCTGGACTCACTGCTGTGCATCCCCAGTGGTGCCAGTGCACTCTCTGGACTCACTGTACTGCATCCCCAGTGGTGCCAGTGCACTCTGTGGACTCACTGCTGTGCATCCCCATTGGTGCCAGTGCACTCTCTGGACTCACTGCAGTGCATCCCCAGTGGTGCCAGTGCACTCTCTGGACTCACTGCAGTGCATCCCCAGTGCTGCAAGTGCACTCTCTGGACTCACTGCAGTGCATCCCAAGTGGTGCCAATGCACTCTCTGGACTCACTGCAGTGCATCCCCAATGGTGCCAGTACGCTCTCTGGACTCACTGCACTGCATCCCCAGTGGTGATAGTGCACTCTGTGGACTCACTGCAGTGCATCCCCAGTGGTGCCAGTGCACTCTCTGGACTCACTGAAAGGCATTCTCAGTGGTGCCAGTGCACTCTCTGGAGTAACTGCAGTGCATCACCAGAGGTGCCAGTGCACTCTCTGGACTCACTGCACTGCATCCCCAGTGGTGCCAGTGCACTCTCTGGACTCACTGCACTGTATCCCCAGTGGTGCCAGAGCACTCTCTGGACTCACTGCACTGCATCCCCAGTGCTGCCTGTGCACTCTCTGGACTCACTGCACTGCATCCCCAGTGGTGCCACTGCACTCTCTGGACTCACTGCACTGCATCCACAGTGGTGCCAGTGCACTCCCTGCACTCACTGCACTGCATCCCCAGTGGTGCCAGTGCACTCACTGGACTCACTGCAGTGCATTCCCTCTGGTGCCAGTGCACTCTCTGGACTCACTGCACTGCATCCCCAGTGGTGCCAGTGCACTCTCTGGACTCACTGCAGTGCATCCCCAGTGGTGCCAGTGCACTCTCTGGACTCACTGCAGTGCATCCCCATTGGTGCCAGTTTACTCTCTGGACTCACTGAAGTGCATCCCCCGTGGTGCCAGTGCGATCTCTGGACTCACTGCACTGCATTCCCAGTGGTGCCAGTGCACACTCTGGACTCACTGCACTGCATCCCCAGTGGTGCCAGTGCACTCTCTGGACTCACTGCAGTGCGTCCCCAGTTTTGCCTGTGCACTCTCTGGACTCACTGCACTGCATAACCAGTGGTGCCAGTGCACTCTCTGGACTAACTGCACTGCATCCCCATTGGAGCCAGTGCACTCTCTGGACTCACTGCACTGCATCCCCAGTGGTGCCAGTGCACTCTGTGGACTCACTGCAGTGCATCCCCAGTGGAGCCCGTGCACTCTCTGGACTCCCGGCACCGCATCCCCAGTGGTGCCAGTGCACTCTCTGGACTCACTGCACTGCATCACCTGTGGTGCCAGTGCACTCTGTGGACTCACTGCAGTGCATCCCCAGTGGTGCCAGTGCACTCTCTGGACTCACTGAAGTGCATTCTCAGTGGTGCCAGTGCACTCTCTGGACTCACTGCAGTGCATCCCCAGTGGTGCCAGTACACTCACTGGACTGACTGCACTGCATCCCCAGTGGTGCTAGTGCACTCTCTGGACTCACTGCACTGCATCCCCAGTGGTGCCAATGCACTCTCTGGACTCACTGCTGTGCATCCCCAGTGGTGCCAGTGCACTCTCTGGACTCACTGTACTGCATCCCCAGTGGTGCCAGTGCACTCTGTGGACTCACTGCTGTGCATCCCCATTGGTGCCAGTGCACTCTCTGGACTCACTGCACTGCATCCCCAGTGGTGCCAGTGCACTCTCTGGACTCACTGCAGTGCATCCCCAGTGGTGCAAGTGCACTCTCTGGACTCACTGCAGTGCATCCCAAGTGGTGCCAATGCACTCTCTGGACTCACTGCAGTGCATCCCCAGTGGTGCCAGTACACTCTGTGGACTCACTGCACTGCATCACCAGTGGTGCCAGTGCAGTCTCTGCACTCACTGAAGTGCATCCCCAGTGGTGCCAGTGAACTCTCTGGACTCACTGCAGTGCATTACCAGTGGTGCCAGTGCACTCTCTGGACTCACTGCACTGCATCCCCAGTGGTGCCAGTGCACTCTCTGGACTCACTGCACTGCATCCCCAGTGGTGCCAGTGCACTCTCTGGACTCACTGCACTGCATCCCCAGTGGTGCCAGTGCACTCTCTGGACTCACTGCACTGCATCCCCAGTGGAGCCAGTGCACTCTGTGGACTCACTGAAGTGCATCCCCATTGGGGCCAGTGCACTCTCTGGACTCACTGCACTGCATCCCCAGTGGTGCCAGTGCACTCTCTGGACTCACTGCACTGCATCCCCAGTGGTGCCAGTGCCCTCTGTGGACTCACTGCAGTGCATCCCAAGTGGTGCCAATGCACTCTCTGGACTCACTGCAGTGCATCCCCAGTGCTGCCTGTGCACTCTCTGGACTCACTGCAGTGCATCCTAAGTGGTGCCAATGCACTCTCTGGACTCACTGCAGGGCATCCCCAGTGGTGCCAGTGCAGTCTCTGGACTCACTGAAGTACATCTCCAGTGGTGCCAGTGAACTCTCTGGACTCACTGCAGTGCATCCCAGTGGTGCCAGTGCACTCTCTGGACTCACTGCACTGCATCCCCAGTGGTGCCAGTGCACTCTCTGGACTCACTGCACTGCATCTCCAATGGTGCCAGTGCACTCTCTGGACTCACTGCACTGCATCCCCAGTGGTGCCAATGCACTCTCTGGACTCACTGCTGTGCATCCCCAGTGGTGCCAGTGCACTCTCTGGACTCACTGTACTGCATCACCAGTGGTGCCAGTGCACTCTCGACTCACTGCACTGCATCCCCAGTGGTGCCAGTGCACTCTGTGGACTCACTGTAGTGCATCCCCATTGGTGCCAGTGCACTCTCTGGACTCACTGCACTGGATCCCCAGTGGTGTCAGTGCACTCTCTGGACTCACTGCACTGCATCCCCAGTGGTGCAAGTGCACTCTCTGGACTCACTGCAGTGTATCCCAAGTGGTGCCAATGCACTCTCTGGACTCACTGCAGTGCATCCCCAGTGGTGCCAGTACACTCTCTGGACTCACTGCACTGCATCCCCAGTGGTGCCAGTGCAGTCTCTGCACTCACTGAAGTGCATCTCCAGTGGTGCCAGTGAACTCTCTGGACTCACTGCAGTGCATCCCCAGTGGTGCCAGTGCACTCTCTGGACTCACTGCACTGCATCCCCAGTGGTGCCAGTGCACTCTCTGGACTCACTGCACTGCATCCCCAGTGGTGCCAGTGCACTCTCTGGACTCACTGCACTGCATCTCCAATGGTGCCAGTGCACTCTCTGGACTCACTGCACTGCATCCCCAGTGGTGTCAGTGCACTCTCTGGACTCACTGCACTGCATCCCCAGTGGTGCAAGTGCACTCTCTGGACTCACTGCAGTGCATCCCAAGTGGTGCCAATGCACTCTCTGGACTCACTGCAGTGCATCCCCAGTGGTGCCAGTACACTCTCTGGACTCACTGCACTGCATCCCCAGTGGTGCCAGTGCAGTCTCTGCACTCACTGAAGTGCATCTCCAGTGGTGCCAGTGAACTCTCTGGACTCACTGCAGTGCATCCCCAGTGGTGCCAGTGCACTCTCTGGACTCACTGCACTGCATCCCCAGTGGTGCCAGTGCACTCTCTGGACTCACTGCACTGCATCCCCAGTGGTGCCAGTGCACTCTCTGGACTCACTGCACTGCATCTCCAATGGTGCCAGTGCACTCTCTGGACTCACTGCACTGCATCCCCAGTGGTGCCAGTGCACTCTCTGGACTCACTGCACTGCATCCCCAGTGTTGCCAGTGCACTCTCTGGACTCACTGCACTGCATCCCCAGTGGAGCCCGTGCACTCTCTGGACTCACTGCAGTGCATCCCCAGTGGTGCCAGTGCACTCTCTGGAGTGACTGCAGTGCATCCCCAGTGGTGCCAGTGCACTCTCTGGAGTGACTGCAGTGCATCCCCAGTGGTGCCAGTGCACTCTCTGGAGTGACTGCAGTGCATCCCCAGTGGTGCCAGTGCACTCTCTGGACTCGCGTCACTGCATCCCCAGTGGTGCCAGTGCACTCTCTGGACTCACTGCACTGCATCCCCAGTGGTGCCAGTGCACTCTCTGGACTCACTGCACTGCATCCCCAGTGGTGCCAGTGCACTCTCTGGACTCACTGCAGTGCATCTCCAATGGTGCCAGTGCACTCTCTGGACTCACTGCACTGCATCCCCAGTGGTGCCAATGCACTCTCTGGACTCACTGCTGTGCATCCCCAGTGGTGCCAGTGCACTCTCTGGACTCACTGCACTGCATCTCCAATGGTGCCAATGCACTCTCTGGACTCACTGTACTGCATCCCCAGTGGTGCCAGTGCACTCTCTTGACTCACTGCACTGCATCCCCAGTGGTGCCAGTGCACTCACTGGATTCACTGCACTGCATCCCCAGTGGTGCTAGTGCACTCTCTGGACTCACTGCAGTGCATCCCCAGTGGTACCAGTGCACTCTCTGGACTCACTGAAGTGCATTCTCAGTGGTGCCAGTGCACTCTGTGGACTCACTGCAGTGCATCCCCAGTGGTGCCAGTGCGCTCTCTGGACTCACTGCAGTGCATACCCAGTGGTGCCAGTGCACTCTCTGGACTCACTGCACTGCATCCCCAGTGGTGCCAATGCACTCTCTGGACTCACTGCTGTGCATCCCCAGTGGTGCCAGTGCACTCTCTGGACTCACTGCACTGCATCCCCAGTGGTGCCAGTGCACTCTCTGGACTCACTGCAGTGCATCCCCAGTGGTGCCAGTGCACTCTCTGGACTCACTGCACTGCATCCCCAGTGGTGCCAGTGCACTCTCTGGACTCACTGCACTGCATCCCCAGTGGTGCCAGTGCACTCTCTGGAGTCACTGCACTGCATCCCCAGTGGTGCCAGTGCACTCTCTCGAGTCACTGCACTACATCCCCAGTGGTGCCAGTGCACTCACTGGACTCACTGTACTGCATCATCAGTGGTGCCAGTGCACTCTCTGGACTCACTGCAGTGCATCCCCAGTGGTGCCAGTGCACTCTCTGGAGTCACTGCACTGCATCCCCAGTGGTGCCAGTGCAGTCTCTGCACTCACTGAAGTGCATCCCCAGTGGTGCCAGTGAACTCTCTGGACTCACTGCAGTGCGTCCCCAGTGGTGCCAGTGCACTCTCTGGACTCACTGCACTGCATCCCCAGTGGTGCCAGTGCACTCTCTGGACTCACTGCACTGCATCCCCAGTGGTGCCAGTGCACTCTCTGGACTCACTGCACGGCATCTCCAATGGTGCCAGTGCACTCTCTGGACTCACTGCACTGCATCCCCAGTGGAGCCAGTGCACTCTCTGGACTCACTGAAGTGCATCCCCATTGGTGCCAGTGCACTCTCTGGACTCACTGCACTGCATCCCCAGTGGTGCCAGTGCACTCTCTGGACTCACTGCACTGCATCCCCAGTGGTGCAAGTGCACTCTCTGGACTCACTGCAGTGCATCCCAAGTGGTGCCAATGCACTCTCTGGACTCACTGCAGTGCATCCCCAGTGGTGCCAGTACACTCACTGGACTCACTGCACTGCATCCCCAGTGCTGCCAGTGCAGTCTCTGCACTCACTGAAGTGCATCTCCAGTGGTGCCAGTGAACTCTCTGGACTCACTGCAGTGCATCCCCAGTGGTGCCAGTGCACTCTCTGGACTCACTGCACTGCATCCCCAGTGGTGCCAGTGCACTCTCTGGACTCACTGCACTGCATCCCCAGTGGTGCCAGTGCACTCTCTGGACTCACTGCACTGCATCTCCAATGGTGCCAATGCACTCTCTGGACTCACTGTACTGCATCCCCAGTGGTGCCAGTGCACTCTCTTGACTCACTGCACTGCATCCCCAGTGGTGCCAGTGCACTCACTGGATTCACTGCACTGCATCCCCAGTGGTGCTAGTGCACTCTCTGGACTCACTGCACTGCATCCCCAGTGGTACCAGTGCACTCTCTGGACTCACTGAAGTGCATTCTCAGTGGTGCCAGTGCACTCTGTGGACTCACTGCAGTGCATCCCCAGTGGTGCCAGTGCGCTCTCTGGACTCACTGCAGTGCATCCCCAGTGGTGCCAGTGCACTCTCTGGACTCACTGCACTGCATCCCCAGTGCTGCCAGTGCACTCTCTGGACTCACTGCACTGCATCCCCAGTGGTGCCAGTGCACTCTCTGGACTCACTGCACTGCATCCCCAGTGGTGCCAGTGCACTCTCTGGACTCACTGCACTGCATCCCCAGTGGTGCCAGTGCACTCTCTGGACTCACTGCACTGCATCCCCAGTGGTACCAGTGCACTCTGTGGACTCACTGCAGTGCATCCCCAGTGCTGCCAGTGCACTCTCTGGACTCACTGCACTGCATCCCCAGTGGTGCCAGTGCACTCTCTGGACTCACTGCACTGCATCCCCAGTGGTGCCAGTGCACTCTCTGGACTCACTGCACTGCATCCCAAGTGGTGCCAGTGCACTCTCTGGAGTCACTGCACTGCATCCCCAGTGGTGCCAGTGCACTCTCTCGAGTCACTGCACTACATCCCCAGTGGTGCCAGTGCACTCACTGGACTCACTGTACTGCATCATCAGTGGTGCCAGTGCACTCTCTGGACTCACGGCAGTGCATCCCCAGTGGTGCCAGTGCACTCTCTGGACTCACTGCACTGCATCCCCAGTGGTGCCAGTGCACTCTCTGGACTCACTGCACTGCATCCCCAGTGGTGCAAGTGCACTCTCTGGACTCACTGCAGTGCATCCCAAGTGGTGTCAATGCACTCTCTGGACTCACTGCAGTGCATCCCCAGTGGTGCCAGTACACTCTCTGGACTCACTGCACTACATCCCCAGTGGTGCCAGTGCAGTCTCTGCACTCACTGAAGTGCATCCCCAGTGGTGCCAGTGAACTCTCTGGACTCACTGCAGTGCATCCCCAGTGGTGCCAGTGCACTCTCTGGACTCACTGCACTGCATCCCCAGTGGTGCCAGTGCACTCTCTGGACTCACTGCACTGCATCCCCAGTGGTGCCAGTGCACTCTCTGGACTCACTGCACTGCATCTCCAATGGTGCCAGTGCACTCTCTGGACTCACTGCACTGCATCCCCAGTGGAGCCAGTGCACTCTCTGGACTCACTGAAGTGCATCCCCATTGGTGCCAGTGCACTCTCTGGACTCACTGCACTGCATCCCCAGTGGTGCCAGTGCACTCTCTGGACTCACTGCACTGCATCCCCAGTGGTGCAAGTGCACTCTCTGGACTCACTGCAGTGCATCCCAAGTGGTGCCAATGCACTCTCTGGACTCACTGCAGTGCATCCCCAGTGGTGCCAGTACACTCTCTGGACTCACTGCACTGCATCCCCATTGGTGCCAGTGCACTCTCTGGACTCACTGCAGTGCATCTCCAATGGTGCCAGTGCACTCTCTGGACTCACTGCACTGCATCCCCAGTGGTGCCAATGCACTCTCTGGACTCACTGCAGTGCATACCCAGTGGTGCCAGTGCACTCTCTGGACTCACTGCACTGCATCCCCAGTGCTGCCAGTGCACTCTCTGGACTCACTGCACTGCATCCCCAGTGGTGCCAGTGCACTCTCTGGACTCACTGCACTGCATCCCCAGTGGTGCCAGTGCACTCTCTGGACTCACTGCAGTGCATCCCCAGTGGTGCCAGTGCACTCTGTGGACTCACTGCAGTGCATCCCCAGTGCTGCCAGTGCACTCTCTGGACTCACTGCACTGCATCCCCAGTGGTGCCAATGCACTCTCTGGACTCACTGCACTGCATCCCCAGTGGTGCCAGTGCACTCTCTGGACTCACTGCACTGCATCCCAAGTGGTGCCAGTGCACTCTCTGGAGTCACTAAACTGCATCACCAGTGGTGCCAGTGCACTCTCTCGAGTCACTGCACTACATCCCCAGTGGTGCCAGTGCACTCACTGGACTCACTGTACTGCATCATCAGTGGTGCCAGTGCACTCTCTGGACTCACTGCAGTGCATCCCCAGTGGTGCCAGTGCACTCACTGGACTCACTGCAGTGCATCCCCAGTGCTGCCAGTGCAGTCTCTGCACTCACTATACTGCATCACCAGTGGTGCCAGTGCACTCTGTGGACTCACTGCACTGCATCCCCAGTGTTGCCAGTGCATTCACTGGACTCACTGTACTGCATCTCCAGTGGTGCCAGTGCACTCTCTGGACTCACTGCAGTGCATCCCCAGTGGTGCCAGTGCACTCTCTGGACTCACTGCAGTGCATCCCCACTGGTGCCAGTGCACTCACTGGACTCACTGCACTACATTCCCAGTGGTGCTAGTTCACTCTCTGGACTCACTGCAGTGCATCCCCAGTGGTGCCAGTGCACTCTTTGGACTCACTGAAGTGCATTCTCAGTGGTGCCAGTCCACTCTCTGGACTCACTGCACTGCATCCCCAGTGGTGCCAGTGCGCTCTCTGGCCTCACTGAAGTGCATTCTCAGTGGTGCCAGTGCACTCTCTGGACTCACTGCAGTGCATCCCCAGTGGTGCCAGTACGCTCTCTGGACTCACTGCACTGCATCCCCAGTGGTGCTAGTGCACTCTCTGGACTTACTGCAGTGCATCCCCAGTGGTGCCAGTGCACTCTCTGGACTCACTGAAAGGCATTCTCAGTGGTGCCAGTGCACTCTCTGGACTCACTGCAGTGCATCACCAGTGGTGCCAGTGCACTCTCTGGACTCACCGCACCGCATCCCCAGTGGTGCCAGTGCACTCTCTGGAGTAACTGCAGTGCATCACCAGAGGTGCCAGTGCACTCTCTGGACTCACTGCACTGCATCCCCAGTGGTGCCAGTGCACTCTCTGGACTCACTGCACTGTATCCCCAGTGGTGCCAGAGCACTCTCTGGACTCACTGCACTGCATCCCCAGTGCTGCCTGTGCACTCTCTGGACTCACTGCACTGCATCCCCAGTGGTGCCACTGCACTCTCTGGACTCACTGCACTGCATCCCCAGTGGTGCCAGTGCACTCCCTGCACTGACTGCACTGCATCCCCAGTGGTGCCAGTGCACTCACTGGACTCACTGCACTGCATCCCCAGTGGTGCCAGTGCGATCTCTGGACTCACTGCACTGCATTCCCAGTGGTGCCAGTGCACACTCTGGACTCACTGCACTGCATCCCCAGTGGTGCCAGTGCACTCTCTGGACTCACTGCAGTGCGTCCCCAGTTTTGCCTGTGCACTCTCTGGACTCACTGCACTGCATACCCAGTGGTGCCAGTGCACTCTCTGGACTAACTGCACTGCATCCCCATTGGAGCCAGTGCACACTCTGGACTCACTGCACTGCATCCCCAGTGGTGCCAGTGCACTCTGTGGACTCACTGCAGTGCATCCCCAGTGGAGCCCGTGCACTCTCTGGACTCACTGAAGTGCATCCCCAGTGGTGCCAGTGCACTCTCTGGACTCACTGCACTGCATCCCCAGTGGTGCCAGTGCACTCTGTGGACTCACTGCAGTGCATCCCCAGTGGTGCCAGTGCACTCTCTGGACTCACTGAAGTGCATTCTCAGTGGTGCCAGTGCACTCTCTTTACTCACTGCAGTGCATCCCCAGTGGTGCCAGTACACTCACTGGACTGACTGCACTGCATCCCCAGTGGTGCTAGTGCACTCTCTGGACTCACTGCACTGCATCCACAGTGGTGCCAATGCACTCTCTGGACTCACTGCTGTGCATCCCCAGTGGTGCCAGTGCACTCTCTGGACTCACTGTACTGCATCCCCAGTGGTGCCAGTGCACTCTGTGGACTCACTGCTGTGCATCCCCATTGGTGCCAGTGCACTCTCTGGACTCACTGCACTGCATCCCCAGTGGTGCCAGTGCACTCTCTGGACTCACTGCAGTGCATCCCCAGTGGTGCAAGTGCACTCTCTGGACTCACTGCAGTGCATCCCAAGTGGTGCCAATGCACTCTCTGGACTCACTGCAGTGCATCCCCAGTGGTGCCAGTACGCTCTCTGGACTCACTGCACTGCATCCCCAGTGGTGCTAGTGCACTCTGTGGACTCACTGCAGTGCATCCCCAGTGGTGCCAGTGCACTCTCTGGACTCACTGAAAGGCATTCTCAGTGGTGCCAGTGCACTCTCTGGACTCACCGCACCGCATCCCCAGTGGTGCCAGTGCACTCTCTGGAGTAACTGCAGTGCATCACCAGAGGTGCCAGTGCACTCTCTGGACTCACTGCACTGCATCCCCAGTGGTGCCAGTGCACTCTCTGGACTCACTGCACTGTATCCCCAGTGGTGCCAGAGCACTCTCTGGACTCACTGCACTGCATCCCCAGTGCTGCCTGTGCACTCTCTGGACTCACTGCACTGCATCCCCAGTGGTGCCACTGCACTCTCTGGACTAACTGCACTGCATCCACAGTGGTGCCAGTGCACTCCCTGCACTCACTGCACTGCATCCCCAGTGGTGCCAGTGCACTCACTGGACTCACTGCAGTGCATTCTCTCTGGTGCCAGTGCACTCTCTGGACTCACTGCACTGCATCCCCAGTGGTGCCAATGCACTCTCTGGACTCACTGCAGTGCATCCCCAGTGGTGCCAGTGCACTCTGTGGACTCACTGCAGTGCATCCCCAGTGGTGCCAGTGCACTCTCTGGACTCACTGAAGTGCATCCCCCGTGGTGCCAGTGCGATCTCTGGACTCACTGCACTGCATTCCCAGTGGTGCCAGTGCACACTCTGGACTCACTGCACTGCATCCCCAGTGGTGCCAGTGCACTCTCTGGACTCACTGCAGTGCGTCCCCAGTTTTGCCTGTGCACTCTCTGGACTCACTGCACTGCATACCCAGTGGTGCCAGTGCACTCTCTGGACTAACTGCACTGCATCCCCATTGGAGCCTGTGCACTCTCTGGACTCACTGCACTGCATCCCCAGTGGTGCCAGTGCACTCTGTGGACTCACTGCAGTGCATCCCCAGTGGAGCCCGTGCACTCTCTGGACTCACTGAAGTGCATCCCCAGTGGTGCCAGTGCACTCTCTGGACTCACTGCACTGCATCACCTGTGGTGCCAGTGCACTCTGTGGACTCACTGCAGTGCATCCCCAGTGGTGCCAGTGCACTCTCTGGACTCACTGAAGTGCATTCTCAGTGGTGCCAGTGCACTCTCTGGACTCACTGCACTGCATCCCCAGTGGTGCCAGTACACTCACTGGACTGACTGCACTGCATCCCCAGTGGTGCCAATGCACTCTCTGGACTCACTGCTGTGCATCCCCAGTGGTGCCAATGCACTCTCTGGACTCACTGCTGTGCATCCCCAGTGGTGCCAGTGCACTCTCTGGACTCACTGTACTGCATCCCCAGTGGTGCCAGTGCACTCTGTGGACTCACTGCTGTGCATCCCCATTGGTGCCAGTGCACTCTCTGGACTCACTGCACTGCATCCCCAGTGGTGCCAGTGCACTCTCTGGACTCACTGCAGTGCATCCCCAGTGGTGCAAGTGCGCTCTCTGGACTCACTGCAGTGCGTCCCAAGTGGTGCCAATGCACTCTCTGGACTCACTGCAGTGCATCCCCAGTGGTGCCAGTACACTCTGTGGACTCACTGCACTGCATCCCCAGTGGTGCCAGTGCAGTCTCTGCACTCACTGAAGTGCATCCCCAGTGGTGCCAGTGAACTCTCTGGACTCACTGCAGTGCATCCCCAGTGGTGCCAGTGCACTCTCTGGACTCACTGCACTGCATCCCCAGTGGTGCCAGTGCACTCTCTGGACTCACTGCACTGCATCCCCAGTGGTGCCAGTGCACTCTCTGGACTCACTGCACTGCATCCCCAGTGGTGCCAGTGCACTCTCTGGACTCACTGCACTGCATCCCCAGTGGAGCCAGTGCACTCTGTGGACTCACTGAAGTGCATCCCCATTGGTGCCAGAGCACTCTCTGGACTCACTGCAGTGCATCCCCAGTGGTGCCAGTGCACTCTCTGGACTCACTGCAGTGCATCCCCAGTGGTGCCAGTGCCCTCTGTGGACTCACTGCAGTGCATCCCAAGTGGTGCCAATGCACTCTCTGGACTCACTGCAGTGCATCCCCAGTGCTGCCTGTGCACTCTCTGGACTCACTGCAGTGCGTCCCAAGTGGTGCCAATGCACTCTCTGGACTCACTGCACTGCATCCCCAGTGGTGCCAGTGCAGTCTCTGGACTCACTGAAGTACATCTCCAGTGGTGCCAGTGAACTCTCTGGACTCACTGCAGTGCATCCCAGTGGTGCCAGTGCACTCTCTGGACTCACTGCACTGCATCCCCACTGGTGCCAGTGCACTCTCTGGACTCACTGCACTGCATCTCCAATGGTGCCAGTGCACTCTCTGGACTCACTGCACTGCATACCCAGTGGTGCCAATGCACTCTCTGGACTCACTGCTGTGCATCCCCAGTGGTGCCAGTGCACTCTCTGGACTCACTGTACTGCATCACCAGTGGTGCCAGTGCACTCTCTGGACTCACTGCACTGCATCCCCAGTGGTGCCAGTGCACTCTGTGGACTCACTGCAGTGCATCCCCATTGGTGCCAGTGCACTCTCTGGACTCACTGCACTGGATCCCCAGTGGTGTCAGTGCACTCTCTGGACTCACTGCACTGCATCCCCAGTGGTGCAAGTGCACTCTCTGGACTCACTGCAGTGCATCCCAAGTGGTGCCAATGCACTCTCTGGACTCACTGCAGTGCATCCCCAGTGGTGCCAGTACACTCTCTGGACTCACTGCACTGCATCCCCAGTGGTGCCAGTGCAGTCTCTGCACTCACTGAAGTGCATCTCCAGTGGTGCCAGTGAACTCTCTGGACTCACTGCAGTGCATCCCCAGTGGTGCCAGTGCACTCTCTGGACTCACTGCACTGCATCCCCAGTGGTGCCAGTGCACTCTCTGGACTCACTGCACTGCATCCCCAGTGGTGCCAGTGCACTCTCTGGACTCACTGCACTGCATCTCCAATGGTGCCAGTGCACTCTCTGGACTCACTGCACTGCATCCCCAGTGGTGTCAGTGCACTCTCTGGACTCACTGCACTGCATCCCCAGTGGTGCAAGTGCACTCTCTGGACTCACTGCAGTGCATCCCAAGTGGTGCCAATGCACTCTCTGGACTCACTGCACTGCATCTCCAATGGTGCCAGTGCACTCTCTGGACTCACTGCACTGCATCCCCAGTGGTGCCAGTGCACTCTCTGGACTCACTGCACTGCATCCCCAGTGTTGCCAGTGCACTCTCTGGACTCACTGCACTGCATCCCCAGTGGAGCCCGTGCACTCTCTGGACTCACTGCACTGCATCCCCAGTGGTGCCAGTGCACTCTCTGGAGTGACTGCAGTGCATCCCCAGTGGTGCCAGTGCACTCTCTGGAGTGACTGCAGTGCATCCCCAGTGGTGCCAGTGCACTCTCTGGACTCGCGTCACTGCATCCCCAGTGGTGCCAGTGCACTCTCTGGACTCGCGTCACTGCATACCCAGTGGTGCCAGTGCACTCTCTGGACTCACTGAAGTGCATCCCCAGTGGTGCCAGTGCACTCTCTGGACTCACTGCAGTGCATTCCCGGTGGTGCCAGTGCACTCTCTGGACTCACTGCAGTGCATCCCCAGTGGTGCTAGTGCACTCTGGACTCACTGCAGTGCATCCCCAGTGGTGCCAGTGCACTCTCTGGACTCACTGCACTGCATCCCCAGTGGTGCCAGTGCACTCTCTGGACTCACTGCACTGCATCCCCAGTGGTGCCAGTGCACTCTCTGGACTCACTGGAGTGCATCACCTGTGGTGCCAGTGCACTCTCTGGACTCACTGCACTGCATCCCCAGTGGTGCCAGTGCACTCTCTGGACTCACTGCACTGCATCACCTGTGGTGCCAGTGCACTCTCTGGACTCACTGAAGTGCATCCCCAGTGGTGCCAGTGCACTCTCTGGACTCACTGCAGTGCATTCCCGGTGGTGCCAGTGCACTCTCTGGACTCACTGCAGTGCATCCCCAGTGGTGCTAGTGCACTCTGGACTCACTACAGTGCATCCCCAGTGGTGCCAGTGCACTCTCTGGACTCACTGCACTGCATCCCCAGTGGTGCCAGTGCACTCTCTGGACTCACTGTACTGCATCCCCAGTGGTGCCAGTGCACTCTCTGGACTCAGTGCACTGCATCCCCAGTGGTGCAAGTGCACTCTCTGGACTCACTGCACTGCATCCCCAGTGGTGCCAGTGCACTCTCTGGACTCACTGCACTGCATCCCCAGTGGTGCCAGTGCACTCTCTGGACTCACTGCACCGCATCCCCAGTGGTGCCAGTGCACTCTCTGGAGTGACTGCAGTGCATCCCCAGTGGTGCCAGTGCACTCTCTGGACTCGCGTCAATGCATCCCCAGTGGTGCTAATGCACTCTCTGGACTCACTGCACTGCATCCCAAGTGGTGCCAGTACACTCTCTGGACTCACTGCACTGCATCCCCAGTGGTGCCAGTGCAGTCTCTGCACTCACTGAAGTGCATCTCCAGTGGTGCCAGTGAACTCTCTGGACTCACTGCAGTGCATCCCCAGTGGTGCCAGTGCACTCTCTGGACTCACTGCACTGCATCCCCAGTGGTGCCAGTGCACTCTCTGGACTCACTGCACTGCATCCCCAGTGGTGCCAGTGCACTCTCTGGACTCACTGCACTGCATCTCCAATGGTGCCAGTGCACTCTCTGGACTCACTGCACTGCATCCCCAGTGGTGCCAGTGCACTCTCTGGACTCACTGCACTGCATCCCCAGTGTTGCCAGTGCACTCTCTGGACTCACTGCACTGCATCCCCAGTGGAGCCCGTGCACTCTCTGGACTCACTGCACTGCATCCCCAGTGGTGCCAGTGCACTCTCTGGAGTGACTGCAGTGCATCCCCAGTGGTGCCAGTGCACTCTCTGGAGTGACTGCAGTGCATCCCCAGTGGTGCCAGTGCACTCTCTGGACTCGCGTCACTGCATCCCCAGTGGTGCCAGTGCACTCTCTGGACTCGCGTCACTGCATACCCAGTGGTGCCAGTGCACTCTCTGGACTCACTGAAGTGCATCCCCAGTGGTGCCAGTGCACTCTCTGGACTCACTGCAGTGCATTCCCGGTGGTGCCAGTGCACTCTCTGGACTCACTGCAGTGCATCCCCAGTGGTGCTAGTGCACTCTGGACTCACTGCAGTGCATCCCCAGTGGTGCCAGTGCACTCTCTGGACTCACTGCACTGCATCCCCAGTGGTGCCAGTGCACTCTCTGGACTCACTGCACTGCATCCCCAGTGGTGCCAGTGCACTCTCTGGACTCACTGGAGTGCATCACCTGTGGTGCCAGTGCACTCTCTGGACTCACTGCACTGCATCCCCAGTGGTGCCAGTGCACTCTCTGGACTCACTGCACTGCATCACCTGTGGTGCCAGTGCACTCTCTGGACTCACTGAAGTGCATCCCCAGTGGTGCCAGTGCACTCTGTGGACTCACTGCAGTGCATTCCCGGTGGTGCCAGTGCACTCTCTGGACTCACTGAAGTGCATCCCCAGTGGTGCTAGTGCACTCTGGACTCACTGCAGTGCATCCCCAGTGGTGCCAGTGCACTCTCTGGACTCACTGCACTGCATCCCCAGTGGTGCCAATGCACTCTCTGGACTCACTGCAGTGCATACCCAGTGGTGCCAGTGCACTCTCTGGACTCACTGCACTGCATCCCCATTGGTGCCAGTGCACTCTCTGGACTCACTGCAGTGCATCTCCAATGGTGCCAGTGCACTCTCTGGACTCACTGCACTGCATCCCCAGTGGTGCCAATGCACTCTCTGGACTCACTGCAGTGCATAACCAGTGGTGCCAGTGCACTCTCTGGACTCACTGCACTGCATCCCCAGTGCTGCCAGTGCACTCTCTGGACTCACTGCACTGCATCCCCAGTGGTGCCAGTGCACTCTCTGGACTCACTGCACTGCATCCCCAGTGGTGCCAGTGCACTCTCTGGACTCACTGCAGTGCATCCCCAGTGGTGCCAGTGCACTCTGTGGACTCACTGCAGTGCATCCCCAGTGCTGCCAGTGCACTCTCTGGACTCACTGCACTGCATCCCCAGTGGTGCCAATGCACTCTCTGGACTCACTGCACTGCATCCCCAGTGGTGCCAGTGCACTCTCTGGACTCACTGCACTGCATCCCCAGTGGTGCCAGTGCACTCTCTGGACTCACTGCAGTGCATCCCCAGTGGTGCCAGTGCACTCTGTGGACTCACTGCAGTGCATCCCCAGTGCTGCCAGTGCACTCTCTGGACTCACTGCACTGCATCCCCAGTGGTGCCAATGCACTCTCTGGACTCACTGCACTGCATCCCCAGTGGTGCCAGTGCACTCTCTGGACTCACTGCACTGCATCCCAAGTGGTGCCAGTGCACTCTCTGGAGTCACTAAACTGCATCACCAGTGGTGCCAGTGCACTCTCTCGAGTCACTGCACTACATCCCCAGTGGTGCCAGTGCACTCACTGGACTCACTGTACTGCATCATCAGTGGTGCCAGTGCACTCTCTGGACTCACTGCAGTGCATCCCCAGTGGTGCCAGTGCACTCACTGGACTCACTGCAGTGCATCCCCAGTGCTGCCAGTGCAGTCTCTGCACTCACTATACTGCATCACCAGTGGTGCCAGTGCACTCTCTGGACTCACTGCACTGCATCCCCAGTGTTGCCAGTGCATTCACTGGACTCACTGTACTGCATCTCCAGTGGTGCCAGTGCACTCTCTGGACTCACTGCAGTGCATCCCCAGTGGTGCCAGTGCACTCTCTGGACTCACTGCAGTGCATCCCCACTGGTGCCAGTGCACTCACTGGACTCACTGCACTACATTCCCAGTGGTGCTAGTTCACTCTCTGGACTCACTGCAGTGCATCCCCAGTGGTGCCAGTGCACTCTTTGGACTCACTGAAGTGCATTCTCAGTGGTGCCAGTCCACTCTCTGGACTCACTGCACTGCATCCCCAGTGGTGCCAGTGCGCTCTCTGGCCTCACTGAAGTGCATTCTCAGTGGTGCCAGTGCACTCTCTGGACTCACTGCAGTGCATCCCCAGTGGTGCCAGTACGCTCTCTGGACTCACTGCACTGCATCCCCAGTGGTGCTAGTGCACTCTCTGGACTTACTTCAGTGCATCCCCAGTGGTGCCAGTGCACTCTCTGGACTCACTGAAAGGCATTCTCAGTGGTGCCAGTGCACTCTCTGGACTCACTGCAGTGCATCACCATTGGTGCCAGTGCACTCTCTGGACTCACCGCACCGCATCCCCAGTGGTGCCAGTGCACTCTCTGGAGTAACTGCAGTGCATCACCAGAGGTGCCAGTGCACTCTCTGGACTCACTGCACTGCATCCCCAGTGGTGCCAGTGCACTCTCTGGACTCACTGCACTGTATCCCCAGTGGTGCCAGAGCACTCTCTGGACTCACTGCACTGCATCCCCAGTGCTGCCTGTGCACTCTCTGGACTCACTGCACTGCATCCCCAGTGGTGCCACTGCACTCTCTGGACTCACTGCACTGCATCCCCAGTGGTGCCAGTGCACTCCCTGCACTCACTGCACTGCATCCCCAGTGGTGCCAGTGCACTCACTGGACTCACTGCACTGCATCCCCAGTGGTGCCAGTGCGATCTCTGGACTCACTGCACTGCATTCCCAGTGGTGCCAGTGCACACTCTGGACTCACTGCACTGCATCCCCAGTGGTGCCAGTGCACTCTCTGGACTCACTGCAGTGCGTCCCCAGTTTTGCCTGTGCACTCTCTGGACTCACTGCACTGCATACCCAGTGGTGCCAGTGCACTCTCTGGACTAACTGCACTGCATCCCCATTGGAGCCAGTGCACACTCTGGACTCACAGCACTGCATCCCCAGTGGTGCCAGTGCACTCTGTGGACTCACTGCAGTGCATCCCCAGTGGAGCCCGTGCACTCTCTGGACTCACTGAAGTGCATCCCCAGTGGTGCCAGTGCACTCTCTGGACTCACTGCACTGCATCCCCAGTGGTGCCAGTGCACTCTGTGGACTCACTGCAGTGCATCCCCAGTGGTGCCAGTGCACTCTCTGGACTCACTGAAGTGCATTCTCAGTGGTGCCAGTGCACTCTCTTTACTCACTGCAGTGCATCCCCAGTGGTGCCAGTACACTCACTGGACTGACTGCACTGCATCCCCAGTGGTGCTAGTGCACTCTCTGGACTCACTGCACTGCATCCACAGTGGTGCCAATGCACTCTCTGGACTCACTGCTGTGCATCCCCAGTGGTGCCAGTGCACTCTCTGGACTCACTGTACTGCATCCCCAGTGGTGCCAGTGCACTCTGTGGACTCACTGCTGTGCATCCCCATTGGTGCCAGTGCACTCTCTGGACTCACTGCACTGCATCCCCAGTGGTGCCAGTGCACTCTCTGGACTCACTGCAGTGCATCCCCAGTGGTGCAAGTGCACTCTCTGGACTCACTGCAGTGCATCCCCAGTGGTGCCAGTACGCTCTCTGGACTCACTGCACTGCATCCCCAGTGGTGCTAGTGCACTCTGTGGACTCAATGCAGTGCATCCCCAGTGGTGCCAGTGCACTCTCTGGACTCACTGAAAGGCATTCTCAGTGGTGCCAGTGCACTCTCTGGACTCACTGCAGTGCATCACCAGTGGTGCCAGTGCACTCTCTGGACTCACCGCACCGCATCCCCAGTGGTGCCAGTGCACTCTCTGGAGTAACTGCAGTGCATCACCAGAGGTGCCAGTGCACTCTCTGGACTCACTGCACTGCATCCCCAGTGGTGCCAGTGCACTCTCTGGACTCACTGCACTGTATCCCCAGTGGTGCCAGAGCACTCTCTGGACTCACTGCACTGCATCCCCAGTGCTGCCTGTGCACTCTCTGGACTCACTGCACTGCATCCCCAGTGGTGCCACTGCACTCTCTGGACTAACTGCACTGCATCCACAGTGGTGCCAGTGCACTCCCTGCACTCACTGCACTGCATCCCCAGTGGTGCCAGTGCACTCACTGGACTCACTGCAGTGCATTCTCTCTGGTGCCAGTGCACTCTCTGGACTCACTGCACTGCATCCCCAGTGGTGCCAGTGCACTCTCTGGACTCACTGCAGTGCATCCCCAGTGGTGCCAGTGCACTCTGTGGACTCACTGCAGTGCATCCCCAGTGGTGCCAGTGCACTCTCTGGACTCACTGAAGTGCATCCCCCGTGGTGCCAGTGCGATCTCTGGACTCACTGCACTGCATTCCCAGTGGTGCCAGTGCACACTCTGGACTCACTGCAGTGCGTCCCCAGTGGTGCCAGTGCACTCTCTGGACTCACTGCAGTGCGTCCCCAGTTTTGCCTGTGCACTCTCTGGACTCACTGCACTGCATACCCAGTGGTGCCAGTGCACTCTCTGGACTAACTGCACTGCATCCCCATTGGAGCCAGTGCACTCTCTGGACTCACTGCACTGCATCCCCATTGGAGCCAGTGCACTCTCTGGACTCACTGCACTGCATCCCCAGTGGTGCCACTGCACTCTCTGGACTAACTGCACTGCATCCACAGTGGTGCCAGTGCACTCCCTGCACTCACTGCACTGCATCCCCAGTGGTGCCAGTGCACTCACTGGACTCACTGCAGTGCATTCTCTCTGGTGCCAGTGCACTCTCTGGACTCACTGCACTGCATCCCCAGTGGTGCCAGTGCACTCTCTGGACTCACTGCAGTGCATCCCCAGTGGTGCCAGTGCACTCTGTGGACTCACTGCAGTGCATCCCCAGTGGTGCCAGTGCACTCTCTGGACTCACTGAAGTGCATCCCCCGTGGTGCCAGTGCGATCTCTGGACTCACTGCACTGCATTCCCAGTGGTGCCAGTGCGATCTCTGGACTCACTGCACTGCATCCCCAGTGGTGCCAGTGCACTCTCTGGACTCACTGCAGTGCGTCCCCAGTTTTGCCTGTGCACTCTCTGGACTCACTGCACTGCATACCCAGTGGTGCCAGTGCACTCTCTGGACTAACTGCACTGCATCCCCATTGGAGCCAGTGCACTCTCTGGACTCACTGCACTGCATCCCCAGTGGTGCCAGTGCACTCTGTGGACTCACTGCAGTGCATCCCCAGTGGAGCCCGTGCACTCTCTGGACTCACTGAAGTGCATCCCCAGTGGTGCCAGTGCACTCTCTGGACTCACTGCACTGCATCACCTGTGGTGCCAGTGCACTCTGTGGACTCACTGCAGTGCATCCCCAGTGGTGCCAGTGCACTCTCTGGACTCACTGAAGTGCATTCTCAGTGGTGCCAGTGCACTCTCTGGACTCACTGCAGTGCATCCCCAGTGGTGCCAGTACACTCACTGGACTGACTGCACTGCATCCCCAGTGGTGCTAGTGCACTCTCTGGACTCACTGCACTGCATCCCCAGTGGTGCCAATGCACTCTCTGGACTCACTGCTGTGCATCCCCAGTGGTGCCAGTGCACTCTCTGGACTCACTGTACTGCATCCCCAGTGGTGCCAGTGCACTCTGTGGACTCACTGCTGTGCATCCCCATTGGTGCCAGTGCACTCTCTGGACTCACTGCACTGCATCCCCAGTGGTGCCAGTGCACTCTCTGGACTCACTGCAGTGCATCCCCAGTGGTGCAAGTGCGCTCTCTGGACTCACTGCAGTGCATCCCAAGTGGTGCCAATGCACTCTCTGGACTCACTGCAGTGCATCCCCAGTGGTGCCAGTACACTCTGTGGACTCACTGCACTGCATCCCCAGTGGTGCCAGTGCAGTCTCTGCACTCACTGAAGTGCATCCCCAGTGGTGCCAGTGAACTCTCTGGACTCACTGCAGTGCATCCCCAGTGGTGCCAGTGCACTCTCTGGACTCACTGCACTGCATCCCCAGTGGTGCCAGTGCACTCTCTGGACTCACTGCACTGCATCCCCAGTGGTGCCAGTGCACTCTCTGGACTCACTGCACTGCATCCCCAGTGGTGCCAGTGCACTCTCTGGACTCACTGCACTGCATCCCCAGTGGAGCCAGTGCACTCTGTGGACTCACTGAAGTGCATCCCCATTGGTGCCAGAGCACTCTCTGGACTCACTGCAGTGCATCCCCAGTGGTGCCAGTGCACTCTCTGGACTCACTGCACTGCATCCCCAGTGGTGCCAGTGCCCTCTGTGGACTCACTGCAGTGCATCCCAAGTGGTGCCAATGCACTCTCTGGACTCACTGCAGTGCATCCCCAGTGCTGCCTGTGCACTCTCTGGACTCACTGCAGTGCATCCCAAGTGGTGCCAATGCACTCTCTGGACTCACTGCACTGCATCCCCAGTGGTGCCAGTGCAGTCTCTGGACTCACTGAAGTACATCTCCAGTGGTGCCAGTGAACTCTCTGGACTCACTGCAGTGCATCCCAGTGGTGCCAGTGCACTCTCTGGACTCACTGCACTGCATCCCCACTGGTGCCAGTGCACTCTCTGGACTCACTGCACTGCATCTCCAATGGTGCCAGTGCACTCTCTGGACTCACTGCACTGCATACCCAGTGGTGCCAATGCACTCTCTGGACTCACTGCTGTGCATCCCCAGTGGTGCCAGTGCACTCTCTGGACTCACTGTACTGCATCACCAGTGGTGCCAGTGCACTCTCTGGACTCACTGCACTGCATCCCCAGTGGTGCCAGTGCACTCTGTGGACTCACTGCAATGCATCCCCATTGGTGCCAGTGCACTCTCTGGACTCACTGCACTGGATCCCCAGTGGTGTCAGTGCACTCTCTGGACTCACTGCACTGCATCCCCAGTGGTGCAAGTGCACTCTCTGGACTCACTGCAGTGCATCCCAAGTGGTGCCAATGCACTCTCTGGACTCACTGCAGTGCATCCCCAGTGGTGCCAGTACACTCTCTGGACTCACTGCACTGCATCCCCAGTGGTGCCAGTGCAGTCTCTGCACTCACTGAAGTGCATCTCCAGTGGTGCCAGTGAACTCTCTGGACTCACTGCACTGCATCCCCAGTGGTGCCAGTGCACTCTCTGGACTCACTGCACTGCATCCCCAGTGGTGCCAGTGCACTCTCTGGACTCACTGCACTGCATCCCCAGTGGTGCCAGTGCACTCTCTGGACTCACTGCACTGCATCTCCAATGGTGCCAGTGCACTCTCTGGACTCACTGCACTGCATCCCCAGTGGTGTCAGTGCACTCTCTGGACTCACTGCACTGCATCCCCAGTGGTGCAAGTGCACTCTCTGGACTCACTGCAGTGCATCCCAAGTGGTGCCAATGCACTCTCTGGACTCACTGCACTGCATCTCCAATGGTGCCAGTGCACTCTCTGGACTCACTGCAGTGCATCCCCAGTGGTGCCAGTGCACTCTCTGGACTCACTGCACTGCATCCCCAGTGTTGCCAGTGCACTCTCTGGACTCACTGCACTGCATCCCCAGTGGAGCCCGTGCACTCTCTGGACTCACTGCACTGCATCCCCAGTGGTGCCAGTGCACTCTCTGGAGTGACTGCAGTGCATCCCCAGTGGTGCCAGTGCACTCTCTGGAGTGACTGCAGTGCATCCCCAGTGGTGCCAGTGCACTCTCTGGACTCGCGTCACTGCATCCCCAGTGGTGCCAGTGCACTCTCTGGACTCGCGTCACTGCATACCCAGTGGTGCCAGTGCACTCTCTGGACTCACTGAAGTGCATCCCCAGTGGTGCCAGTGCACTCTCTGGACTCACTGCAGTGCATTCCCGGTGGTGCCAGTGCACTCTCTGGACTCACTGCAGTGCATCCCCAGTGGTGCTAGTGCACTCTGGACTCACTGCAGTGCATCCCCAGTGGTGCCAGTGCACTCTCTGGACTCACTGCACTGCATCCCCAGTGGTGCCAGTGCACTCTCTGGACTCACTGCACTGCATCCCCAGTGGTGCCAGTGCACTCTCTGGACTCACTGGAGTGCATCACCTGTGGTGCCAGTGCACTCTCTGGACTCACTGCACTGCATCCCCAGTGGTGCCAGTGCACTCTCTGGACTCACTGCACTGCATCACCTGTGGTGCCAGTGCACTCTCTGGACTCACTGAAGTGCATCCCCAGTGGTGCCAGTGCACTCTCTGGACTCACTGCAGTGCATTCCCGGTGGTGCCAGTGCACTCTCTGGACTCACTGCAGTGCATCCCCAGTGGTGCTAGTGCACTCTGGACTCACTGCAGTGCATCCCCAGTGGTGCCAGTGCACTCTCTGGACTCACTGCACTGCATCCCCAGTGGTGCCAGTGCACTCTCTGGACTCACTGTACTGCATCCCCAGTGGTGCCAGTGCACTCTCTGGACTCAGTGCACTGCATCCCCAGTGGTGCCAGTGCACTCTCTGGACTCACTGCACTGCATCCCCAGTGGTGCCAGTGCACTCTCTGGACTCACTGCACTGCATCCCCAGTGGTGCCAGTGCACTCTCTGGACTCACTGCACCGCATCCCCAGTGGTGCCAGTGCACTCTCTGGAGTGACTGCAGTGCATCCCCAGTGGTGCCAGTGCACTCTCTGGACTCGCGTCAATGCATCCCCAGTGGTGCTAATGCACTCTCTGGACTCACTGCACTGCATCCCAAGTGGTGCCAGTACACTCTCTGGACTCACTGCACTGCATCCCCAGTGGTGCCAGTGCAGTCTCTGCACTCACTGAAGTGCATCTCCACTGGTGCCAGTGAACTCTCTGGACTCACTGCAGTGCATCCCCAGTGGTGCCAGTGCACTCTCTGGACTCACTGCACTGCATCCCCAGTGGTGCCAGTGCACTCTCTGGACTCACTGCACTGCATCCCCAGTGGTGCCAGTGCACTCTCTGGACTCACTGCACTGCATCTCCAATGGTGCCAGTGCACTCTCTGGACTCACTGCACTGCATCCCCAGTGGTGCCAGTGCACTCTCTGGACTCACTGCACTGCATCCCCAGTGTTGCCAGTGCACTCTCTGGACTCACTGCACTGCATCCCCAGTGGAGCCCGTGCACTCTCTGGACTCACTGCACTGCATCCCCAGTGGTGCCAGTGCACTCTCTGGAGTGACTGCAGTGCATCCCCAGTGGTGCCAGTGCACTCTCTGGAGTGACTGCAGTGCATCCCCAGTGGTGCCAGTGCACTCTCTGGACTCACTGAAGTGCATCCCCAGTGGTGCCAGTGCACTCTCTGGACTCACTGCAGTGCATTCCCGGTGGTGCCAGTGCACTCTCTGGACTCACTGCAGTGCATCCCCAGTGGTGCTAGTGCACTCTGGACTCACTGCAGTGCATCCCCAGTGGTGCCAGTGCACTCTCTGGACTCACTGCACTGCATCCCCAGTGGTGCCAGTGCACTCTCTGGACTCACTGCACTGCATCCCCAGTGGTGCCAGTGCACTCTCTGGACTCACTGGAGTGCATCACCTGTGGTGCCAGTGCACTCTCTGGACTCACTGCACTGCATCCCCAGTGGTGCCAGTGCACTCTCTGGACTCACTGCACTGCATCACCTGTGGTGCCAGTGCACTCTCTGGACTCACTGAAGTGCATCCCCAGTGGTGCCAGTGCACTCTCTGGACTCACTGCAGTGCATTCCCGGTGGTGCCAGTGCACTCTCTGGACTCACTGAAGTGCATCCCCAGTGGTGCTAGTGCACTCTGGACTCACTGCAGTGCATCCCCAGTGGTGCCAGTGCACTCTCTGGACTCACTGCACTGCATCCCCAGTGGTGCCAGTGCACTCTCTGGACTCACTGTACTGCATCCCCAGTGGTGCCAGTGCACTCTCTGGACTCAGTGCACTGCATCCCCAGTGGTGCAAGTGCACTCTCTGGACTCACTGCACTGCATCCCCAGTGCTGCCAGTGCACTCTCTGGACTCACTGCACTGCATCCCCAGTGGTGCCAGAGCACTCTCTGGACTCACTGCACCGCATCCCCAGTGGTGCCAGTGCACTCTCTGGAGTGACTGCAGTGCATCCCCAGTGGTGCCAGTGCACTCTCTGGACTCGCGTCAATGCATCCCCAGTGGTGCTAATGCACTCTCTGGACTCACTGCACTGCATCCCAAGTGGTGCCAGTGCACTCTCTGGACTCACTGCAGTGCATCCCCAGTGCTGCCAGTGCTCTCTCTGGACTCACTGCACTGCATCCACATTGGTGCCAGTGCACTCTCTGGACTCACTGCAGTGCATCACCAGTGGTGCCAGTGCACTCTCTGGACACACTGAAGTGCATCCCCAGTGGTGCCAGTGCACTCTCTGGACTCACTGCACTACTCCAGCCGCGGCAGCCGCTCCAAACGCGGCAGGCGCTCCAACCGCGGCAACCGCTCCAGCCGTGGCAGCCGCTCCACTCGGTAGCGGCTGGAGCGGCTGCCGCGGCTAGAGCGGCTGGAGCGGCTGCCCCGGCTGGAGCTCCTGCCGCGTTTGGAGCGGTTACCGCGGCTGGGGCGGCTGCCGCGGCTGGAGCGGCTGCCGCGGCTGGAGGGGCTAACGCGGCTGGAGAGGCTGACGCGGTTGGAGCGGAAAACGAGGCTGGAGCGCCACTCTCTGGACTCACTGCACTGCATCACCTGTGGTGCCAGTGCACTCTCTGGACTCATTGCACTGCATCACCAGTGGTGCCAGTGCACTCACTGGACTCACTGCAGTGCATCCCCAGTGGTGCCAGTGCACTCTCTGGACTCACTGCACTGCATCCCCAGTGGCGCTAGTGCACTCTCTGGACTCACTGCAGTGCATCCCCAGTGGTGCCAGTGCACTCTCTGGACACACTGAAGTGCATTTTCAGTGGTGCCAGTGCACTCTCTGGACTCACTGCACTGCATCCCCAGTGGTGCCAGTGCACTCTCTGGACTCACTGCACTGAAGCTCCATTGGTGCCAGTGCACTCTCTGGACTCACTGCAGTGCATCCCCAGTGGTGCCAGTGCACTCTCTGGACTCACTGCACTGCATCCCCAGTGGTGCCATTGCACTCTGTGGACTCACTGCAGTGCATCCCCAGTGGTGCAAGTGCGCTCTCTGGACTCACTGCAGTGCATCCCCCGTGGTGCAAGTGCACTCTCTGGACTCACTGGAGTGCATCACCTGTGGTCCCAGTGCACTCTCTGGACTCACTGCACTGCATCCCCAGTGGTGCCAGTGCACTCTCTGGACTCACTGCACTGCATCCCCAGTGGTGCCAGTGCACTCACTGGACTCACTGCACTGCATCCCCACTGGTGCCAGTGCACTCTCTGGGCTCACTGCAGGGCATCCCCAGTGGTGCCAGTGCACTCTCTGGACTCACTGCACTGCATCCCCAGTGGTGCCAGTGCTATCCCTGGACTCACTGTAGTGCATCCCCAGTGGTGCCAATGCACTCTCTGGACTCACTGCAGGGCATCCCCAGTGGTGCCAGTGCACTCTCTGGACTCACTGCACTGCATCCCCAGTGGTGACAGTGAAGTCTTTGGACTCACTGCACTCCATCCCCACTCGTGCCTTTGCACTCCCTGGACTCACTGCACTGCTCCAGCCGCGGCAGCCGCTCCAGCCGCGGTAGCCCTCCAGCCGTGGCAGCCGCTCCACTCGGTAGCGGCTGGAGCGGCTGCCGCGGCTGGAGCGGCTGCCGCGGTTGGAGCGGCTGCCGCGGCTGGAGCGGCTGGAGCGGATGCCGCGGCTGGAGCGGCTGGAGCGGCTGCCGCGGCTGGAGCGGCTGGCGCGGCTGGAGGAGCTACCGCGGCTGGAGCGGTTAACGCGGCTGGAGCGGATGCCGAGGCTGGAGCGGATGCCGCGGCTGGTGCGCCTGGAGAGGCTGCCGCGGCTGGAGCAGTGCAGTGAGTCCAGAGAGTGCACTGGCACCTTGGGGATGCAGTGCAGTGAGTAAAGAGAGTGCACTGGCACCATTGGGGATGCAGTGCAGTGAGTCCAGAGAGTGCACTGGCAGGACTGGGGATGCAGTGCAGTGAGTCCAGAGAGTGCACTGGCACCACTGGGGATGCAATGCAGTGAGTCCAGAGAGTGCACTGGCACCACTGGGCATGCAGTGCTGTGAGTCCAGAGAGTGCACTGGCACCACTGGGGATGCAGTGCCGCGAGTCCAGAGAGTGCACTGGCACCACTGGGGATGCGGTGCCGGGAGTCCAGAGAGTGCTTTGGCTCCACTGGGGTTGCACTGCAGTCAGTCCAGAGAGTGCACTGGCACCACTGTGGATGCAGTGCCGTGAGTCCAGCGAATGCACTGGCACCACTGGGGATGCGGTGCCTGGAGCCCAGAGAGTGCTTTGGCACCACTGGGGATGCAGTGCAGTGAGTCCACAGAGTGCACTGACACCAGTGGGAATGCGGTGCAGTGAGTCCAGAGAGTGCAATGGCACCACTGGGGATGCACTGCAGTGAGTCCAGAGGGCACTAGCACCAATGGGGATGCAGAGCAGTGAGTCCAGAGAGTGCACTGGCACCACTGAGAATGCATTTCAGTGAGTCCAGAGAGTGCCGTTCCAGCCTCGGTATCCGCTC